>NC_068449.1:24813584-24913584 GCF_023373465.1 Oncorhynchus keta
AGTCAGTTTCATCATAGCGCTTGATGGTTTTTGCGTCTGCACTTGAAGAAACTATAAAAGTTCTTGACAATTTCCGTATTGACTGACCTTCGTGTCTTAAAGTAATGATGGACTGTCGTTTCCCTTTGCTTATTTGAGCTGTTCTTGCCATAATATGGACTTGGTCTTTCACCAAATAGGGCTACCTTCTGTATACCAACCGTACCTTGTCACAACACAACTGATTCGCTCAAATGCATTAAGAAGGAAAGAAATTCCACAAATGAACTTTTAACAAGGCACTCCTGTTAATTGAAATGCATTCCAAGTGACTACCTTATGAAGCTGGTTGAGAGAATGCCAAGAATGTGCAAAGCTGTCATCAAGGCAAAGGGTGGCTATTTGAAGAATCTCAAATATAAAATATATTTAGATTTGTTTAACACTTTTTTGGTTACTACATGATTCCATATGTGTTATTTCATAGTGTTGATGTATTCACTGTTATTCTACAATGTAGAAAAACCCTTGATTGAGTAGGTGATCTAAAACTTTTGACCGGTAGTGTATTTCAGGGACTTTTCCCTGTAATACTAGAATAGTGGTGTCCAGGAATGTTCAGCATGTTCCAGACAGCTATTCCAAGACATGATCATCATGCTTTACTGTTAAGTAACATATTGGTGTCTGTAAGCTGCTCGCTGTGATATATGTAGCACTGCTTAAGTTGCCTGGTGATGTTGCCCCTGCACTTTATACGCAAAGCCCAAATACCCATTCCCGCTACAGAAGGTAAGGTGGGTGCCTGGTTGTATTACGGCTGATTCTATTGAAGGGCTTACTTCTAAATAGGAAACAGAACAGTGCTATTTTTAAGGAGACTAATCTAAGGGAGCCTCATCATGGAAGTGGTGATGACGGAGTCTCCAGACCGAAGTGTAGCCTAACGATGAGTGTACTGTACTGTTACTCTGAGATCAGCATGAAGTCACTGTGCTACCAGGGACTTGTTATGAATCACCCAGCAGAGCTAATGGACAGACTTCAGGCTCCGTGCAGCTTTGTCCCATTGTCAGTCAGAGCAAGAAGGAAACATGGCGGAATTAATACCCTATTTGGAAGGGCTGGAGGTGTTTCAATCTTATGGTATCACTCCTCAATACTGATGAACTGGCCAGTGAATACACAGATTTTACTGCATTATCGTCCCTCACACAGTTACACTACATAGACAGCACCATATATCAAAATACACTAGCTAGTACCCCCGGTTTGGGTGTCTAGAGGTCGTTATTGCCTAAAAGCTAAGGTCTGCAGACAATAAAAGAGCAAAGGCTGTGCGAGAGAGAGAGAGAGACAACACTGCAGCACCGTGACCTGTGCCCTGACTCGCGCATCATATGGGTCCCTGGCCCCCTCACCATGATGAGTTTTGACTCCTGTCACCATTGGGTGACATCAAGACCCTTTGACATGTACAGGACAGGAGAGACGCTCCCTCTGTCACAAAGGTTCTGCAGGTGACCATCTCTCCTCTGGCTCAGAGGATGAATCTGAACATTCAGTAAAGGTGAAAAACATTGTGCAAAATAGAAACTCGATCTGATAATTTTACCCATGTCTTCACAATGTTCAGTGTGCAAAACATTAAGAACAACTGCTTTTTCCATGACATAGACTGACCAGATGAAAGCTATGATCCTTTATTGATTTCTCTTGTTAAATCCACTTCAATCAGTGTCAGTGCCAACTTGATACAACTGTTGGAAGCATTGCAGTCAACATGTGCCAGCATTCTTGTGGAACACTTTTGACACCCTATAGAGTCCATGTTGCAACCAATTGAGGCTGTTCTGAGTGCAAGGTGGGTTGTGTAGGGGGTGTACACCCAGTGTATATTAGCAACCTGAAATGCTATGATTAGATTTTGGGGATATTCTTCAAAAGTATTCAATATTTTCGCATGAAAAACAAAACTTAGTGTTTCTGTTTTAAAGTGTAATTAAGGGTAAAGTGTACACTGAAAGGCTGGTATTTTGGAACAATAGATTTATCAGAAAAAATGATTGCTGTTGATATTTCCTTGCTGAACAGCCAGGTTGCTAGCCTCCGACTGTGTTTTTGACATCTGTCAAAGATAGTTGGCTTAAGGGATACCACTGTAGCTATTTGTTCTCCTATACCTCCCATTAACTAAACATAACAAGGTAAAGTACTGTAACACTATACAATAAATATTCTGCTTAACCATTACAGATATTTTCTTCTGATTTATATTTTTAGGATTAATTTTTCTATGAATATATCAGTCATATTTCAAGAATTTCTGTGTAAAGTAATTCCTGCTTGCACTGTATACCCAGTTCATCTACAACTTATTACACCATGGTTATGCATATTCAGCATAATTCCAGAGTAAGTGGTTGAATGTGAGCATGTCCACAGAAGGAAATGAGAAGGCTTGTGGTAAGAATACTTATCTAAAAAACATACAGTGTCAGTCAAAAGTCTGGATATACCTACTCATTCAAAGGTTTTTCTTTATTTTTACTATTTTCTACATTGTAGAATAATAGTGAAGACATCACAACTATTAAAGAACACATATGAAATCATGCAGTAACCAAAAAAGTGTTAACAATATTTGAGATTTGAGATTCTTCAAAGTAGCCACCCGTTGCCTTGATGACAGCTTTGGACACTCTTGGCATTCTCTCAACCAGCTTCATGAGGTAGTCACCTGGAATTAATTTAAATTAATAGGTGTGCCTTGTTAAAGTTCATTTGTTGAATTTCTTTCCTTAATGCGTTTGAGCCAATCAGTTGTGTTGTGACAAGGTAGGGTTGTTATACAGAAGATAGCCCTATTTGGTAAAAGACCAAGTCCATATTATGGCAAGAAAAGTTCAAATAAGCAAAGAGTAACAACAGTCCATCATTACTTTAAGACATGAAGGTCAGTCAATCTGGTAAATGTCAAGAACTTTGAAAGTTTCTTAAAGTGCAGTCACAAAAACCATCAAGCGCTATGATGAAACTGTCTCTTATTAGGACCGCCACAGGAACAGAAAACCAAGAGTTACCTCTGCTACAGAGGATAAGTTCATTAGAGTTACCAGCCTCAGAAATCAGCAATTAACTGCACCCCAAATTGCAGCCCAAATACATGCTTCACCTAGTTCAAGTAACAGACACATCTCAACATCAACTGTTCAGAGGAGACTGGTGAATCAGGCCTTCATGGTCGAGTTGCTGCAAAGAAACCTCTAAAGGACACCAATAAGAAGAAGAGACTTGCTTGGGCCAAGAAACTAGAGCAATGGACCGGTGGAAATCTGTCTTTTGGTCTGAGTCTAATTTTTTTATTTTTGGTTCCAACCGCTGTATCTTTGTGAGACGCAGAGTAGGTGAACGGATGATCTCCATGTGTGGTTACCACCGTGAAGCATGGAGGAAGAGGTGTGATGGTGTGGGAGTGCTTTGCTGGTGACACTGTCAGTGATTTATTTAGAATTCAAGGCACACTTAACCGGCATGGCTACCACAGCATTCTGCCGCAATACGCCGTCCCATCTGGTTTGCGCTTAGTGGGACTATCATTTATTTTTCAACAGGACAATGACCCAACACACCTCCAGGCTATGTAAGCGCTATTTGATCAAGAAGGAAAGTGATGGTGCTGCATCAAATAACCTGGCCTCCACAATCACCCAACCTCAACCCAATTGAGATGGTTTGGGATGAGTTGGACCGCAGAGTGAAGGAAAAGCTTTCAACAAGTGCTCAGCATATGTGGGAACTCCTTCAAGACTGTTGGAAAAGCATTCCAGGTGAAGCTGGTTGAGAGAATGCCAAGAGTGTGCAAAGCTGTCATGAATGCAAGGGTGGCTACTTTGAATAATCTCAAATATAAAATACAATGATTCCATATGTGTTATTTAATAGTTTTGATGTCTTCACTATTATTCTATTATTGTAGAAAATAGTAAAAATACAGAAAAACCCTTGAATGAGTAGGTGTATCCAAACTTTTGACTGGTACTGTATATAAAAAAACGTATGGTACACGAGACACCTGTCTTATTCCCATCTCAGCGGAGGCTGCCGGGATGGCATAGTCCAAGAAGAAGCCAGCAGCATACCACCCTGCATCTCGCTGCTGGCTGCCTCTCACTCTAAGCAGGGTTGGTCCTGGTCGTCCCCTGGATGGGAGACCAGATGCTGCTGTAAGTGGTGTTGGAGGGCCAGTAGGAGGAACTCCAGGGCAGTGATTGGGGACATTGCCCTGTGTAGGTGCTATCTTTCGCATGGGATGTTAAACGGGTGTCCGGACTTTATGCGGTCACTAAAGATGTGGGTGGGGCGGCAGGGTAGCCTAGTGGTTAGAGCATTGGACTAGTAACCGAAAGGTTGCAAGTTCAAATCCCCGAGCTGACAAGGTACAAAATCTGTCGTTCTGCCCCTGAACAGGCAGTTAACCCACTGTTCCTAGGCCGTCATTGAAAATAAGAATTTGTTCTTAACTGACTTGCCTAGTAAAATAAAGGTAAAATAAAAAAATTATAATAATAAATAAAAAGATCCCATGGCACTTATTGTAAGAGTAGCGATGTTAACCCTGGTGTCCTGGCAAAATTACCAATTTGGCCCCCATACAATCATGGCCACCTAATCATCCCCAGCTTTCAGTTGGCTCATTCATCCCCCTCCTCTCCCCTGTAACTATTCCCCAGGTCATTGCTGTAAATGGGAATGTGTTCTCAGTCAATTTACCTGGTAAAATAATGGTTTAAAAAAAGAGGGGAGTGTGGCTAAGCTGCACAATGCATGTATCTCTCCAGAATGCGCTCTCTCCCGCCAATTTGTGCACAGTCATTGTTTCATAACTTAATTTGTTTGATTGTTAGTGTCTATCAATTCCCAATTACATATAACCCATAGTACATTTACCTTTTAATTAATTTCTAATCTACAATATTTGTTTGGCTATAGTCATTTCTGTTAATGCATTCAATATATTATTATTCCAGTCGTTTACCGTTCTCATTGTCGGAGTGGACACGTCTCTTGCAGAGCGCACAAACTATGCTACACAGTTTTGGTATATTTCATTCCATTTATGAGTTTTGTCAATTTAGTCATTGTCTTTTGTTTGGAGCACTACTTTCAATGTTGAGTAATGATGCGCACCTGATTATGCATAGAAATAGGCCTATAGGCTACCTGGCCTGCGAGCAAATGTAGGCATATAAATATAGTATAGTATTTCTGATTGGCTTAACACACCACCACTGATGACCTGTGGAGCTTCTCAAAGTAATGTTTTCTTCACCTCAAACTGCAAGCAAAGTCTGTTTTCACATCCATTGAGAATTACAATAGTTCCTCGATGTAGACTATTTGAAAAATATTTCCAGCTCTTTCCCTTTCGATAACCACTCAGCTCAAAGGGGGAAATGCCATGCTCTGATCCAGTGGAAACGTCATAAAATAGACCTACCTGATTACTTCTTATCCCTTGTGCAAACAGCCTACAGCTGTGTCTGTCCCGAGTTCAGTGCCGCAAGAAACTGAGGGCCTAGAATATTTTATATAATGTTGAAAGCTTTGGCCCGGATTCTAGTTAAGACTCAAGTTAAGTTAATTGTTTCAAGTTATGCAGACAGGCCATGCGTAGCCAATGTGAATGATAGGATATTTATTTTCATCCGGATATTTTCTACCTGCAGGCCGCAATGTTTTTATATTTTGGCTTTACATACTATTTTTACATAGGCTAGTTGGCAATGGCAATATAAGTTAGTTTTTAGGTTTATATCATTTTCATTTGGATAGGATTTTTGATTAACGGCATGATAATGATTTTAAGATATGAAGACGTTATTATAAATTAAAATAAATGGTTACACGAAAATGTGCATATGAAAACCATAACTGGCACGCAGATTGGTAGAAATTGTAAGATACATTGGCATTCCACGTGAGAGCGGCTGCCGAATCCTCCTGTAGCCTATTACTGGCAACTTCTGGAGAGAAACGGCAGAATCTGCGAAAGCCAGCGGGAGGAGGAGTATGGTCGGGTCTTTTTTTCAGGACAGTTTTTTAAAATTCTGGTTATCTTGATCTCTGGCTCCCTCTATTTCATCAAACCGTGCGCTTAAAGCATCAGACAAGCTCAATGCTTATATAGTTTATTTTTATTCAAACAGGGCTTGTCTCTATATGAAAAAAATACACGTTTAAAATGTCGACCAATCCATTGTTGAAAGAACAAATGACTTTCGGTTGACCCCGCAAAATAATTGTAGGGGACAGTCCAGATCATCTATCCTTTTAACCTCTTTAGAAACTTTAGGAAAAGGACTGGGCACAAACATGGATTGGACACAGTTACTGCATGGCTCTACCATGTGCTGTCAATGTGGTTAAAAAACAACACCAGGTAGATTCCATGAAATTCCTAATTGCTTTCTGTTGGTCTGCTCGGGCATGTTTGTTTGCATTAAGCCAAATCTAGTTTTCTCATGTACTATTTGTCCTGAGAGGGAGATTCTATTGAGCGTTTGATAAGACCCCTCTCCCCTCAGTCTCACAGCATCTGTATTCCATTAACTTGTATTAAGATTATATTTCAGAGCACAGATTGTGGAAAAGCATATGATGTCGGAGCACAGACTGTGGAACAGCATATGAAGTACAAGGTGGATGTTCATGCAATGACACATCTGTCAGTAAATCTGCTTTGCCTGATATAAAATTACACGGACTTTTGCACTCATTCCCTGAGTCTATAAATACATGTAATTACACCATAGTAAATTAATAAAATCCACATGCCTTAGCATGTTACAACACCTGTAGTATACTGTATGTAATGGTTCTCTCTCACCAGTAACATAATCTAGACTAATCCCAATTTAACGCAACATACACATATAGTATTGTAAAAGACTATTGTAAAACGTCATAAAGGTAACATTTGTTCTGTTTTATCATGTGCTGATTACACCTGTATTGTGATGCCTATATGCTGTGTACTGTGTGTCTGTTGAGACAGTGTTGTGTGCAGTATCTGTGTCATGCAGCAGGCCATGTGGGTACGTCCCCACACTGGCGGGTGGCTGCACTAGCCTTGGCCCTCCTCTATCCTTGTCAGCAGGGCTCTCTGACTGAGAGTCGGTGGATTATGCACACTGCAGGCCAATGGGTCACTGGATAAGAAGTCTTCTCTGTTACCGCAAATCCACAGATTAAATGCAGCGTGGAGAGCTAGTGCTACCCCGAGGGCAAATGGGACTGAAAACACGGCTCTGCAAGGTCTCCAGCTTTGGCTTAACCCTTCTGTCTGTCTAGTGATGAGACAATGTATGGATGGAATGGCTTATTTTAAAGTCCTCTGTCGCGGAGTTAAATACATCCAGGGCATTAGAGGGTTATGGCCAGTGTTGTTTTTCATGATATCTTAATTTGAAAGTTAATCCTGTGGCAGCTGAGTAGTATGAGACTAGAGGGAAACAGTCGGTCATGCAGAATGAACTGAACACAATACTACTGAGACAAATCATTCTGTGAGCAATAATTAGACAGTAGTATTTGATGGCTTCCTCAGTGTTTGGCAAGCCAGGGTGACTAACTCCATGCCCTAGGCAGCTCCAGGAAAACACAGCATGGGTATGTGCTCTCCTACATGCCTGCCAGGGCAATATTGTTAGGCTGCTTTAGAATACAGGGCTTATCGGGTTCCGATCTTTAGAGACCGGTCGAAAGGTAGCATGGCGTGGTCGCATCAGGGTTATACAGTGCCTTCAGAAAGTATTTATACTCCTTTACTTATTCCACATTTTGTTGTGTTACAGCCTGAATTCAAAATGGATTTAACAATGTTTTATACACACAATATCCCATAATGACCAAGTAAAAACATTTTTTTTTTAAATGTTAGAATTCCTTTTGAAAATGAAATGCAGAAATATCTCATTTACATAAGTATTCACTCCCCTGAGTCAATACCTTGTGGAAGCACCTTTGGCAGTGATTACAGCTGTGAGTGTTTCTGGGTAAATCTCTAAGCGCTTTCCACACCTGGCTTGTGCAACATTTTCCCATTTATTTATTTCAAAATTCTTCAAGCTTTGTCAAATTGGTTGTTGATCATTTCCAGACAACCATGTTCATGTCTTACCATAGATTTTCAAGTAGATTTAAGTCAAAACTGTAACTCGGCCACTCAGGAACATTCACTGTCTTCTGTCTTCTTCACTGTCTTAAGCAACTTCAGTGTAGATTTGGCCTTGTGTTTTAGGAATTCATCTCCCAGTGGAACCAGGTTTTCCTCCAGGATTGTGCCTGTTATTAGCTCTATTCCCTTTTATTTTTGACCTGAAAACCTCCCCAGTCCTTAACGTCTACAAGCATACCCATAACATGATGCAGCCACCGCTTGAAAATGTGCTTGAAAATACGGTACTCAGTAATTGTTTTATTAGATTTACCCAAAACATAACATTTTGTATTCAGAACAAAAAGTACATTTCTTTGCCACATTGTTTACTGTATTACTTGAATACCTTGTTGCAAACCGGGTGCATGTTTTGGAATATTTTTATTCTGTACAGGTTTCCTTATTTTTACTCTGTCAATTAGGTTAGTATTGTGGAGTATCTGCAATGTTGTTGATCCATCCTAAGTTTTCTCCCATCACAGCCATTAAACTTTGTAACTGTTTTAATGTCACCATTTGCCTCATGGTGAAATCCCATTGCGTTTTCCTTCCTCTCCGGCAACTGAGTTAGGAAGGACTCCTGTATCTTTGTAGTGACTGGGTGTATTGATACACCATCCAAAGAATAATGAATAACTTCACTATGCTCAAAGGGATACTCAATGTCTGCTTTTTGTGTTTTTACCCATCTACCAATAAATGCCCTTCTTTACAAGGCATTGGAAAACCTCGCTGGTCGTTGTGGTTGAATCGGTGTTTGAAATTCCCTGCTCAAAAGATACTTGTATGTGTGGGGTACAGAGATGAAGTAGTCATTCAAAAATCATGTTAAACACTATTATTGCATACAGACTGAATACATGCAACTTATTATGTGACTTCTTAAGTACATTTTTACTGCTGAACTTAGGCTTGCCATAACTAAGGGGTTGAATACTGATTGACTCAACACATTTCAGCTTTTAATTTGTAATTAATTATTAAACATTTCGTGAAAACAAATATTCCACTTTGACATTATGGGGTATTGTTTGTAGGCCAGTATCAACAAATCTCTATTTAATCCATTTAAAATTCAGGCTGTAACACAACTAAATGTGGAAGTCAACGTTATTATTCAAATGTTCAAGTGTGTGTGTGTTTAGGTTAGTGTGAGTAAATGTTACTATACAGTGTGCGTGTGTGCTCGTAAGTAAGTGTTTTTATTTTGCATGTGAGTCTGAGGAGGTACTAATAGTGTGGTGTATAGTTAGTAGTGGAAGGGAATGACAAAGGTGGTCAGAATGGGACAGTGGCAGGATGGGTGTTGGTGACAGGGCTCTTGTACCGTCTCGTCTGCTCGACTGATCCAAGGGAATCTGGGTCACTTCCAACCCGTTCACATGCTACTGTGTGTTCCCATCTCCTTTCCTGTTCCCTCTCCTCTGCCCTGGGCACGCTACGACCCAGCTAACTCCATGCTGATGACTCAAAGAAAATGTACTTGTCTCTTATGGCAAATTGAGAGAAAAATGAACAGCATTAGCCCCCCCCCCCTCTCTGGAGTCTCAATCTTCTGTTCTGTCATTTATTCTAGTATAAAGATATATCTAGTGGATAGTTATTGTTGAAAGCCTTATCTATCATGGCTTTCGTGGCTGACTATTTTTCTCTTCGTGTCTCTACTCTGCTCTCCATTTGTTGTTGAGAATGAGCACAATGGACAGGTACAGTACTAGTAAATCAAGCCAGCCAATGGAATGGAAGACTCCCTCTCCACCTTTCCAAATAGCGCCATAGTCTGTGATGCTGTCCAGTCAAAAAAAAATTAAGAATGAATCTTGATTGAAAACAAATGAATTAATCTCAACTGATCATGGCAAAGTTAATGAGAAAAGCAATACATTGTTACACAGATAAATATTGTAATCCAGGCTTTACACATCTGATACAGTGTCATTTGAGAATGTTATCTAGCATAGTGTCTGTGTATCTGATAGAATGGACATGTTACCAACAGCTCTCGAGTACAAACATTACCATAATGTTTTTGCCTTCATTATGTTAAATGTGAATGTAATTGAGTGCTTGTGACATTTGTTGTATTGTGTAGCTTATCCTAGTGATGCAAGTAAGCCCCTTTGAACAGAGCGATAGAGATAGATGGATATCTCCCTATAAGGTGGTTGGGTGATGTGATTAAGTAATTAATTAAATAATTTGCTAAACCATGAGGGAAGGCAAGCCACAGAAATATGGATTAGGAATTTTATGACCTACAATAGTGCAATAATCCATCTTAAAATAGAGGTGGTCAACAAACAATACTGATCATGAGAGATGAGATTACTCTAAATCTGTTTGACTGAAGGCCTCTCAAGTGGATGTATTAAATCATGCAGTTATTTCAAAATATATTAAGTAAAAAACAAACACCAAACCGTTATGCTGCTCTTAACTTCTAATATATACCAGTAGGTCTATTAGTATTATAAACTATAATATCATCATAGGGTATAGAATTGTTCTCTCTATCTGTGTGTGTGTGTGTGTGTGTGTGTGTGTGTGTGTGTGTGTGTGTGTGTGTGTGTGTGTGTGTGTGTGTGTGTGTGTGTGTGTGTGTGTGTGTGTGTGTGTGTGTGTGTGTGTGTGTGTGTGTGTGTGTGTGTGTGTGTGTGTGTGTGCGTGTTTAGCAGAACATTTTAATTACTCGACAAATAGAATGGAAGGTGTCCCATCTCACAATGAAAATGTGCCATCTTAAATAACAGAACTTGTTTGGACAATCATGCCCACAATCAGTGCAGAGTTTGGTTGTGGATGGGGCTGTGCGGTCTATGACGAACAAAGCAATAGGCAGAACAGACGTCTTTGTATGAGATCCACTGTCTGTGTTTTGTGTGGTTGAGTTGGTGAATGTCAGTCCGGGGATATCGGTGTAAGGATACTGTCTTTTGGCACAGTTGTATATGCACTTGTAATATGCTCACTGTAGGCCTGCCTACCTTTTAAAACTGTATATTCTACAATGAATAAGTAAGTACTCCATACATGGATTGGCAATGTAGCCTAATTGTTTATTGTTGTGTTAATCATCGACAAAATATTAATGATTTCATATTTTGCCCCTGTTAACCAATTAAAGGCCTATTTGAAAATGACAAATGCGTACATTATGCATGTAGTAGTATGAATAGCTATAGGCTACATAAAACCATAGACTTAAACACAACCATATACGTAGTAATTATATATATTTTTCAATTAGTGAAAGTATTTTGGTTTTAGCTTAGCCTATGTGTGTCTATTTGCCCCTCCAAGAAATGTCCGATTTTAATTTCTAAAAACGTGAATGCAGTGTTATCATAGGTCTAGGGCTAGGCTGAGTAAAAGAGTCACAAGCTCATGTTTAATTACTATGTTTCCATATGAAATCAAACTGTACTCCGCCATGTAGTCTTACTGTAAGCTTGGACATAGACTTAAGGCTTCTGTTATGTTTGCGCTGTTCTACTGTCGTGCATAGCCAAATTGTTTATTGACAGACCTCCATTTATGATATCGAACATTTTACCATATTTTATTGATGCGCTCTTCATAGAAAAAGAAAGTGTCCTTGTAAATTTAGGTTAGGATTACAGCATGAAATATTCAAAGGCATCTAAATATTTCAAAGCTACACCTTGTCACTCATCTTCACAATTACTTTCCCATTTTGTCTGTGTCCGGTCTGGAGTCCTTATCCTTTCTTTACGCTTGTTCTCCGACCGGTGCTAAACCTATAATAATATGCTATGGTTTTATGATTAGACCCCACTATTAAGAACTTGAATCGTGTTAATCCGTATACTGTTCTCATATAGACTGTGTCCATCCTGTTACTCTGCAACATTACAGTGACCGTATAGACTTACAACCTACTTTTATCAGCTTGTTGACAAATGTGCAAATAACCCTTTTCTGTGTTTGATTGTTATTAAGCTATTATGATCATATCAAAGATTTTAATAAAATATAATTTATGTTGATAAAGTAGGCCTGTTATTTACACTTTATGAAGGCAGTAGACAAAGGTTCAGAAAAAAATAACACATTTTGGAGCTATTTCTGTGATGATTTGGAGAAACTGTGTCGCCGAATAGCCAAGCGCACGTTGCATGAGATGAACAGCTTCTTGCGCAGAAGGCAGGCAGTTTCATAACCCCGCGCCATGAGCCTCCCATAATTCATGCAAAAAGAGCCCTAAGGGATTCAGTTGATCTGTGTGTGTGTGTGTGTGTGTGTGTGTGTGTGTGTGTGTGTGTGTGTGTGTGTGTGTGTGTGTGTGTGTGTGTGTGTGTGTGTGTGTGTGTGCGTGTGCGTGTGTGTGTGTGAGAGAGAGAGTCTGAAAATAATATCAGGCTTTTCCGTTAGAATGAACTTTACCACTGTAGCCAGCCATGAAATAATGTGACCCGACACTTCAAACCATCTGCGCTATCTATCCGCCTTCTTATTTACTAAATCAGCCCGTGCACAAAACGGAGTGTATCTGATACTAAACCCGAGTAGCCCAGCAGTGCCACGATAGTTTTATACACAAACGTTCCGTTTTTTTCTGCAGTGTTTAGCAAAAAACGTCTCTTTGATGGATTAGGCTGTAGGCAAGTGTGCAGTGTGAATTAGAAATAGAAGCAGTGATTTAATCTGAGAAGAAGCAGATGCAATACAATATGTCATGGCAGATCAAATAAAGATACATCTGTCAAATATGTCTGATCCAATAAAGATGCGCCTATAATATGTCGATGTAGCCTACATCATCAAAATAACCGAATTTGATGCGAATGACTTCAATTGTTCCAGCATACAATCCTAGATTCATTCAACGTATAGCGTAGTGCCGTATTTTTTTGTGATCAAATGAGTCCCAACAATTCTAGAGCGTGGATGAACGGGATTTTCTGCGTGCGTTAGGCTATATTCAATATCATGCTATTGTAATCGCAGAACATTCGTTGTCTGTTTTTATTCTTTTTTTGAACTATTTTTAAAACGGTATGATAATCAGCCAATGTCTGTCGTGCCTGCTGCGGGGTCTTATTTTCCATTTTCAATTAAAGAAGTAGGCTAAACGTGTGAACGTATTGCGTTTTAATTGACTCGTCGCTTTTCTTCTACACATCCATGATTTACAAAGGAGGGGATGTAGGAAAACATGGAAGGCAATTAAAGGTTTGAAGACAAAAAGCAAAGGTCAAAATGTTTACATTCTAAAAAGCCGCTGTCGAGCACTGGGAGGTGCTGCATTCTCTTAGCGCTCCTTTCCGCGTGATTGGTAAACTTGACAGTGATTGACGGGCATCCATGGCAACCAATCTGCCAAGTCCAATAGAAAATCAGCAGAGGGGCTGACTGTATTCCCCCCTTCAAAATACATCTCGGGTCTAGTTTTTATACTCTTGTAATTTCTACATACCAAGTTCACCAGCCGAGGGCATAGTTCCTCCGTGTTTTTAACGGTTGATCTGTTAACTTTGGGATTGCCTTTTTGTGTGGATCCGACGATCAGAGAGCGAGAGGGAGAGAAGGGTAGGCGCGAGAGGGGAGCGTGTGAGTCAGAGAGAGACGGAGGTGAAACGAAAAGCCTCCATGTTTCAGCTGCCT
The DNA here is from genome assembly GCF_023373465.1 of Oncorhynchus keta. Taxonomy (NCBI): domain Eukaryota; kingdom Metazoa; phylum Chordata; class Actinopteri; order Salmoniformes; family Salmonidae; genus Oncorhynchus; species Oncorhynchus keta. The sequence goes on from NC_068449.1 coordinate 24,827,410, forward strand.
ATCTTGAATTTTAGCCCCCAGCAGGTTGCGGGGGTTTGCGAGACTCTGGAAGAGAGCGGGGACATTGAGCGCCTCGGTCGCTTCCTCTGGTCTCTGCCCGTCGCCCCAGCAGCCTGCGAGGTCCTCAACAAGAATGAGTCGGTGCTTAGGGCGCGGGCCATCGTGGCCTACCACACCGGGAATTTCCGAGAACTCTACCACATTCTGGAGAACCACAAGTTCACCAAAGAGTCTCACACTAAACTACAGGCCCTGTGGCTCGAGGCGCACTACCAGGAGGCAGAGAAGCTGCGGGGCCGCCCGCTAGGGCCAGTGGACAAATACAGGGTGCGGAAGAAGTTCCCTCTACCCAGAACGATATGGGACGGAGAGCAAAAGACCCACTGCTTCAAGGAGAGAACCCGACATTTGTTACGAGAATGGTACTTGCAGGATCCTTACCCTAACCCGAGCAAAAAGAGGGAGCTCGCGCAAGCTACTGGACTTACTCCCACACAAGTGGGAAACTGGTTCAAAAATCGTAGACAAAGGGATAGAGCGGCGGCTGCGAAAAATAGGTAGGCTACATGCTGCAGTCTGTACCTTTTTGTATTTTTATCAAAGATGGTGTGAGGTGGCTACAACGTTTATTGTTACATTCTTAACGAAATGGACCTTGCGTTGCGACCATCTCAGTCAGCCTAAGTATTTGCATTTTTTTTCAATAAAAGCAATTATTTGTGCAAATATTGTTCCATCGAATTGTTTGAATTATGTTATTTTGAGTAAACATTGAAATATAGTTGGCTATAATATATAAATAGTATATTTAAATTACATTTGTTCATAAATATTCTCAACGGAAATGACACCATAAACGCTGTAGCCTATTGAAATGAAGCAAACTGTATGACAAACTCCATTGTGTGACTATAGCCCTTGTCATTTTCATTGCAAAACGAACGCATGTCTTAATGCAGTGTTTCCCCAAATTGACCATTAGCCTATGTAGTCTTGCTAAAACTAAACTTGAAGCATAGGCCTAGCTACTCCCCGAGTCAAGTGTCTCAATAATTCCGTTCAGATTATCCTTCGTTTTCCACAATCCATTTAGATTGTATTGTCCGTGTTACATCTTTGAACATAATTTAACAACAAACATGAAATTGTCTGAAACATTTTTGTATCATGGATGTTGCTTAATTTAATGAAAGACAGAAACACAAGAGCCCTACGGTATTAGGTTATTTGTTCAATCATGTCTGATGACACTTGTGCTGAACAGCAAATCATGAAGGCAGCACGTGTATTGAACGAATCTAAATGATTTCCTATAAGAAAATATTCAGGCTAGTCTGACAATCAATTTCAAATTGTGCTCACTGTGTGGGTTTGGGATTGATGTGTCTTGATTGTGTTTGTGCATTTACTTGTAGGCTATATAATATTTTTTAAATGCATTTGTTTTGCTCCTGGTCTGGCACGTGTGTATCTGATGCTAGACTTAATTACAGCAAAAATTATGTTTCAATTGAGGATTTACTTTAATAGAACCTATTCGTATTGTATTGTGCTTTCTAATTCTAGTATTCCCCCCATGTCTGTCTTTTACCCAGGCTACAACAGCAAGGGATGTCCCAAGGCTCGGTTCGGTCTTTGGCAGATGATGATGGAACCGTCGATCGACTCGGTCCCGCCTCTAGTCCCGAGGCTAGTTTGTCAAGCAAAGCCGCCACCTCGGCTATCTCGATCACTTCCAGCGACAGCGAATGTGACATCTAATGGCGCACGAGGCAGTCCAGAGGAGGGAGAGGATAAATTCACAGGAGATAAATAAAGGAAATCCTAAAAGACAATCTAACAAAAAAACAGTCAGTGCCTGCGTTTGAATTTAAAGAAACTGGTCTTCTTTGATGGCTGCCAAAACATGAGGGATCTGACGGAATGACCTGTCTTAAAGCTATACTTTCTTTTTTGTTGTCGTTTTTCCGCTATGGGTGGCTGAAGCTAATACAAGCGGACAGAAAATGTAAAGAAAAATCATATTCATATTCACAATCCCTTTTTAGGGAGGACTAATAAACCAATGCCTCAAGATACAACTAAAAATGAAGAAAAAAAATACATTTGAGCGCCTAACCTGCTATTTTCTGTGGGTATTTCATGTTGAAAAGACGCTGTAATATTTTTACTTTACTTTTAAAGTTTTATAAATAATGTTTATTTACCTATTTAAATGACTGGCTCTGTTAGAATGTGATATTATTTTGCTTGGTGTTTTTAATATTTACCTTGTGCACAGGTGAACCCGTTGAGCATGTGCGCTTTAGTAAACATGTGTTTCAGTAAAAACGTTTTTTTTTTTAAAGAAGTAAAGATAACTTAATAAAATAATTGTTTATCAAAAGAACAAAACATCAGTTTTTTTATTCTCAGATTACAACGATTGAGAATGGTGTTTGCAGTTATTGTATCACTCGATTATTACTTGATATTACTAGGCAATCTAGTAATTTGCCACAATAAATTAGATTATAGTTTTGGGATTTGGGACGATATTTACAATATGATATCTGTGACAGAATATTTAAAGTATCGTCCTATGATAGGCCTATAGTGTGATGCAGCGTTCTGTATGTATAATTTTGTGCCTCTGCGTTGCCCTGATGAAGTGGTCTCGGTTATATATCTGGTTATTTCAGGCATGTTAAGTTAGTAGAGGTGCTGACTAACGGAGAGTGAACTGTAGTAGGCTATACAAATAAGCAGTCGCACAATAAGCTCCCAGAAATATATTGGATAAATCAACGTTTCTGCATCACATTGTGAGGGTGTACGTACTTAACTACCACATAAGCTACAGATCATCAAATGTGGACTCTGAGTGAGATTTTTTTTTTGTAAGTTTATAATGCCACACTTTGTGCCGTGACACGTTCTCGACATATAGCCTAATTGACCAACAACATGCTTTGCGTCATGTAATACGGCATGACAGCCAGAGGTCAGAGAAAGGCCGGCTCACAAAACGAGACAGTCTCCCGGAGCAAAAACAAATTGTCCTACACAACACCATAATATGAAATGCGATCTGGCTGACGGATGTGCATGGAAATACATAGGCTTTTGTCCTACATTTTAATCTCAATTGTGCTATTGTTGTGTATTTCAAATTATGATTTTGTAGACTAAACCTATCACATTTAATTTAGATATTTGAATCATCGATTTCTAGCTGAGGCTAAAACTTATCAAAGAATTGCATCTGCATGGGATGCGATAGGCTACTATTCGATCGTGGATCTATTCTAAACCATATTTCCTATTATCGCGGAATGAATGTTTGATAACCTAATGTCTGCCACGATTAGCCTATACATCTATGGCCTATTTTTCAAAATTATATTTCATTTCATGGCTACAATGATATCATGTTAGCAAAACTGGTATTTGAATAGTCTGTTATTTATATTTGTTCATTAAGGGTTCAGTGAAAACAACGTTTTTAAGAGTAGACCTATAGGCATAAAGGTTTGTACCAGACCAGTTATGGCGGGCTAAAAAACGTAATGGCCAGATAGGCCATTTACCGCTGGCATACATCCCTGGTTCTGATGAATTAATGCCTATTCATTAGAACGTAAAGACGAGAGTTAGCTATTAGAACGTAAATATGAGGGTAAATGCATATGTAGGCCTTCATCTGCTGTAAAAAAAAATGTCCGTCCCTCTTTCCGTGCGCTTATATGATGTCAGTCCAAATGAGCATCGCAAATAAGAAATGAAAAACACAGAAGTGCTGTTTTTCCAACGGATCCAGAGTTCTGGGTTGGGGCCTACACCTGGGTTTTCATCCAATTTCCAATGAATTAAACTAACCAGTGAAAGGAACAAACTGTATTTCTCTGAACGTTTTTCAGCTGGAACAACACAGAAGTCAATGCAGTGTTTCGTTTTTGGGATAAAGAGGAAGCATGTGAGGGGACGAAAAGGGGCGCTTTGAGTTTCTTTCAAATGATGGGGACAAAATGGCTGAATATTTCCGTTTCTATTGAAAATAAGGGCGACCAGGGGGATGCATGAAAAGGTATTTGTAGCAGTCAATAAGGTTGTCAAACTGGTCAGCGGTAATCAGCACTAATGATGAGGTCTAGGGTCCCCGCGTGAACAAAGGGGCGCTCCCAATGTTTTGTGAGCGGAAGCAACACGGGTTCCCCTTCAAAGAATGAACTGCAGTCAGGGTAGTCTGCCAGGGGTACGGAAATCAGAACGTTTGTGTAGTGTGTGTGTGTTTGGCAGCTGCTGCAATGTGAATTCGTGAGTTGGGCGATTAAAAGGATTTAATGACCAATTGATTGACTGTTTTCTGACTTGTACGTTTGCAGCAGTCATAGCACGTTAATTGTGCTTCAATAAACACGTCGAACATTTTGAATAATAAAGAAAAGGCTTCTACGTTTTGTAAAATATGAAACGACGTTGGATATACCCGCGAAGCGGGTTAATTTGAAAGACCTTTGTCTCTCATCCTTTTAGACCTCTAGCCCTTTAATATATTGGTAACATTATATCTTCTGGATTTTTGTGTGTATTTTTTAAGCCATTTAAAAAAATTAAAGCAGGTGCAACACCAATTTCAATGTAGCCTATGTGTCCATCATAATATGAAAGAAGGTTCTCCTTCTCTTGAACTCCGATCTCTCTATGCTGTTGCGACTTTATTATGATCGAATCTGTCAAAGGAGTTCAGCAGTGATAGCTTTCACTATGTGATGCGAGCTGGTGTCAGCACTAACAGTGGGCTATGTCAATGTGTACTATTTCTCCTGTAGCAGTTAGGTCTACATGATAGTGTCTGGCTATCCACCACATACTCTTGTCTTTAATAATCTATTTTTTAAAGTAGTAATTGTGATTGTAAGACCACGCTGTAGCCTAATATACAACGAGACTGTAATATAGGCCAACCTACAACTTCTCCTTTGATTGGTCTGGAATATTTTTTTACTCCACTCTGCTTCCTGTTTAAATCCCCTGGTTTTAGGTTGTTTTTTTATTAACACATTATAGGCTCTGCTATAGACAACATGGTCCCGTAAAAACCATATTCAATTATAGGCATATATGTATTATTATTATTACTGTCCTTTTTATTGTTGTTATTATTGTTATTCATATTATCAGTTGTAACCAAGAGACATTTCCAAAATCTAGTCTATTATTTTCGTAAAACAGATATTACGACAGAATAGGCCCCTTGCCATAGAGCGGACCATTCACCTTTTGCCGGAGTTTTCCCTGTTTTCTCTAAAGCCGATGAGGTCATTCAATTATGGAGAAACATAAAGGCATTTAAGAGCCTTGTCCTGCTCCATCTTAATTAGCAAAGCTCTCAAGAAGGACTCCTAACTGCCCCATCCCAGTAGACCCAATCTGCCGCGTCTCCCAACAATGTGTTCATTTGATTTGAACACTTTCTTGATGTCGTCTCTGCCATTGACTGTCGTTTAAAACGCATGTCGCTTGGTTTGTTTCTCTTAAATGTCAATGAATGTTTCATGTGTGTTTCGACCGGTCCCCAAATTAATATAGTTGTTTCACTGATGGTTTTGGTATTTTAACCTGCGGGTAATGAACGCGTCTGGTAAAGATAGACAAAATCAACATGGGCACGCGTGGAGCCAGTTTAGCCAAGGTGTTTGAATGTAACAATTTAATGTTGGCTTCTTCACCATCTTGTTTTATTTGTACGTTTTTTTTTATTGTTGGCTATATCCCAACCAGGGCCACATTCGTTTTTTGTTCGTTCACTCAGCAAGAACAGCGCATTCACTGGAGACAGTCAGATATCCATACAAATTACCCAGCCCTATTTTGTATTATTAATAGGAATCCTCAACGTCTTTTATACTCCAGAAAATTGCTTATTTGTAAGTAGGTTACATTCGTGTTTGTGTCGCATGTGTTTCTTTGAAGTCAGATACTTTCTTCACTGGACCATTTTCTCTTTCATAATTTAAGTTCGCAGAATGATGCTAGTGTATTTATCCCGTATTCAAGTTTATTAATATTTAACATCTAAAAATGTCATGAAGGCAGGCGTTTCATAATATTCTCACTGAGAATGCTACGGACGCCCCCTGGTGGTAATATTGGGTAGTACTGACCTGCTTATCAGACACCGCTGTCATGCTAACCTACACTCCTACTATCATAACGAATTATAGGCTATATATGATATTTAAAGTTGAAATGTTTCCATTGTGTTAGAATTGGTTTCCAGAAATATTGTTATTTTCTTGGTATGCATCCAACAGGCTGCAATAAACCCACATTGCTTAATATCCTTCATAACCTGTTGTTCTATGTCTAACACAACACAAAAACTGTCCTGAATTGAGAGTGAGACTAGAGACTGGGATACGTTCTGCACGAATGCGCCGTTTCTTTGTTTACACGTTTACACAAGGGGCAACAATCAACCAAATTAAATTAAGCAAAATGTTAACTTAGTTGTTCATGGAGGAGTGTGAAATAGTCTGTAATCCTATAGCTTTTTGTCTGATCCTGTTGCACCGCACCCTTTTAGCAAGTGGCAGTCAACGGCGATCATGATGACACGTAATAGAATACCAGAGGCGAGTTTCAGCACCTTGGACAGGGCACAACCATTCACCGTACTGAAATGCCGCCTGCATGTTTGCTCCTGGGTCAGGCTGTTAGCATATCAGCTCTTTGTCACCCAGGCCTTACAAAACATCGTCCATTTCGATTGAAAAAATCTATAATGAAATGATAATTTAACTATGAACTTGAATATGTTTTCCAGATACTTTAATTGATGCTGTAAATGAGAGTGAGGTCAAGCATTAAGGTGCTAAGCAACTGACTGTTGAGTCATGTGTTAATATTGTCATTGGATGTTAAAATAAAGATAGCCTACTGTGCACAAAATATTATGTCGTAAAAAAATGTAGGCCCAATGTTATTTCGAACATAACACTTGTTGATACATAGACCACACAAGTGGTCTATGTATCAGGCATGACGCCTCTGGTTTCGTAGGTCTTCCTATAGCTTCTGCAGAATGCCATCCCTTACCGGCTGTATAGGCGAGCCTACTCAAAATGTATAGGCTATTACTAGCCTATGCTATAGCCTTATATTTAAGCAAATAAGGCACGAGGAGGTGTGGTATATTGCCAATATACCACGGATAAGTGCTGTTCTTAAGTGCCTGCATACAGCCCTTAGCCGTGGTATATTGGCCATATACCACAAACCCTGAGGTGCCTTATTGCTATTATAAACTAGATACCATTACAATTAGTAGAGTAAAAATAAATGTGTATTTGGTAACTAGTTTATAACAGCAATAAGGCACCTCGGGGGTTTGTGGTATATGGCCAATATACCACTGCTAAGGACTGTAGGTAGGCACTCCGCATTGTGTCGTACATACAAAATAACAGGCTTAGCTGTGGTATATTGGCCATATACCCCCCCCGGGCCTTATTGCTTAAATAAATACCTTACAGCCAAACAGACAGTGTTTCTCTCACCTATTAACACATATAATATAAGCCATTGAGCAGATGCTTTTATCCAAAGTGACTTACAGTCATGTATGCATACATTGTATGTATATGTGGCCCTGGGAATCGAACCCACAATCCTGGCAGTGCAAGCGCCATGCGCTACCAACTGAACCATGAAGGACCACATACACTGAGTATACAAAACATTAAGAACACTTGCTCTTTCCATGACATAGACGGACCAGGTGAATCTAGGCAAAAGGGGGAGGGCAACTCAATATTAAGGTGTTCCTGATGTTTGGTACACTCAGTGTATATTATGTCTCAGTTTGATTCACTATGGAGGGATACCATTCATACTTATTCTTCATAATTCATTATTTTTTTGTTACAGCCTATCCAGAGGCTTAGTAATATGAATACAAGGTTAAAGGATTTGGTTATTAATAGCAATGCTTGCATGCCATTGAAGCGGTCAAGTAGCCTACATCTATGTTTTGACGAACTCCTTCTGAGTGAATTCTACAAAACATTGACTCCAGTGTCTCAAGTGTTCTAGAACTTTGTCTTAAATAACTCACATTAACTAGTCCTTGTTGTTAATCACCCTGTCAGAAATGCTGTAGGTTCTGCTTTTTACATTGCTCCAGACAGATCAATAGCCTGTGTCTGCCTGGGCCCGCCTGCCTCACACACAATTTCTCATTTGTTGCAAGATACAATGCAGATAATATGGAGCTATATCTGACTGGTACCTATGTAGTAAAGTCAATCAATGTGCATAGCATCAAGATTGTCTGTTCACACAAAGGGCCTAATGTGAACTTGGATCTTCTGTCATTTTCCCTGACTCAAATAATGACTAGCAATAAGTGGATATTGTATTGCCAGGCGCTGGTGAGAGTTCTGTGAAATTATGCGGAGATAAATCTGTGAAAGGGAAATAGTGATAAGAACAGACGGAGGTCAGAAAACTAGGCATTTTACCAATGAAAGTGGTGTATTGTGGGGGCTCTATTGACAGGGTATACACATAGCACGCTGGGGGATTGAGGTCCGTTTGTATCCAGCAAAGTCTACTCTGCAGTTGCTGTTGAAATCTTTAGGTGGTTATGTATGACTGTTCATTACAAACTAAGTATGATACAATTTTGGAGCAATGCACATCATTTTAATAGATGAAGAACACTCTGTGTATTTCTTGTTTTAAGCAAAGAATATGTATTAAAGTGGACACTTACATATAACAGACATGACGTCTTCCATAACCTAAGGCTGGTCTGACGTCCAATCATGTTATTCTCCTGCAACAATTACGTTATTTGGATCAAACATACATATAATATTCTTATTACATCCGCTTAGGTTCAAAGGTTATGATCAGGGGTCTCCCTGATTACACTAAATGTGACAATAAACTGTTGTTTAAAGTATATATATGCAGGGCTCCAATGTCTGCTTTTCCTCTCTTCCTCTCCACACCAACAAAGAATACTACCACACACAAGGCATGAATCATTGTGATGATATAACTTAAATATGTGACATCAAAGTCATAATTAAGGGCATATATAAACTGCAAAATGCCATCTTAGATTCCTTGATTCGTAGAAGAATACATTAATTTATCCTTTGGAAGAGAGCAGAACAACACAAAGGCTGGTGAGAAATATAATCGGCCACTAGATGGAGGCAGTGACCATAGAAATGCATCCTTGAGAACATGCTTTGTTCTAATATATGCTTTGTTCTAATATATAACCGTGATGTCACTGGTGTGCGATGCCTATTGACTGTCTATTTTATAAAGGATAACCTTTATAACCGTTTTTTTTCAGTTTAGTAGGTGCAATTAACAAATCTCCGATATTCTCTGTATTACTTGTTATGTATTGTGTCTTTAAGCGCAATTTGTCTGTCAGTAAAGTATTTGAATAGTCCCTCCTATGACCCTCCCTGGATACAATGAAGACATGGTTTTAAGAAAAAACAAACATGAATGTCAGCATGATTGTGGATATCACAAAAAAAAATGTGTATCACTGAACTCACACCTGCACACATCTTGATGAGCTCACAACTCCACATATATTGGATTAAACAATATGTAGATGAAGTATGGGACAGGCAACATGAGCCCCCCAGTACAGTACATATCTCACGTTGTACAGTAAAAACATGCAGTAAATCAACATTGCCACACGGTGGCGAAAAAGACCCAGTGTTATGTATTTGTAATACTATGTAAATCAGGGATGGGCAACTCCAGTCTCGCTTGAAGGCTACACTGTCTGATGGTTCTCTCTCCTCCCTTGCACTTTATTGATCCATTCATGTTTTGTTCAGAAAGTGCACACAGATGGTTTGCCAGGTCTAAGTCATTCACTGATTTGAAGGAAGGGACCAAAACCAGCAGACTCTGTGGCCCTCAAGAATTAGAGTTCCCCCACATCACACAGTCTGAAACAATCTGAACTCTATTAAACATTAAACACCAATCTCTTAGGTCACTTTCACTGCCATACAAATAATTATATTTTTGTCATGTAACTATTAGTGACAAGCACTCAACATGGGTAAATCACAGATTTCGGTCGGGCAAGTTCCATAAAGGCTACAGAGCTTTTGGACGGTGAAGTAAAATGTTTTGGGGGGATCTGTATTCCTGGGCCTGTATTCACAAAGCGTCTCCGAGTAGGAGTGCTGATCTAGGATCAGTTCCCCTCTATCCATGTAAAATGATGAATGTACTAAGAGATCAGCACTCTTACTCTGAGACTCTTCGTGAGTACGGGCCGTGTAATTCAATTTGAAAATCAAGCAATGAATATGAGGCAAAAGTACATCATGTCACTTTTTAGCTGGAGTTATTTTTACGCATGTTTTCTTTTTCGCAGTTTAGATAGACCCCATATTTGGACAAATCAGTTAAAAATAAATTACTGTAAAGGCTAGTATTTGGTTTGAGATCCCTTGCCAAAATAACTACACCAAGCCTGGCTGCAACCCATTTACTTCACTGAGAGCATGGGACACATATGATCATCGTGTCATGATATTAGATCTTGTAATAACACCTAGCATCACAAATCCTGATGCTGAACGATAGAACTGTTTCAAGACTATCAGACTGCCCAGAGAAGTACATTCTCTGAAGGAGTAGGATGCGACCTCATCTGGGTGTCTTTTTCTTTTGTGTGTAGTACTGTGTGGTTTACTTTCTGCTTGTCTGCGTAGGGTAAAGCATGTGTGTTTGTTTGCATATGCCATTGTGCAGATGCATGGAGTCATTCATCCCTGCCTGAGAGTACTCTTTATGTTGATTAATATGGTGGTGTACTATCGAGCAGCACACTATTCTATGCAGTGGATTCAGAGTGGATTTTGGAGTGTTATTATCTGGCTGTGTAGCCTATATCACTGTGGACTGTTAACATGCTAGTGGGTGTGAATATCTATGTGTAAGAAAGTGTGTTGAGCACTGCAAGTGATCCAGTTGGGGTTCTATATTTAAACTCCTTGGTCTCTAGTTTCTGCAGCTGTCACCAAGTTTAAGTTCAGCACCTTGAGCTTTTCTCCAACTGCTCTTGGGTCAGAGTTATAAACCTGCCAAACCTTTAAAAGAGAGTGACAGTGAGGGACTCTCTCTTACCCTTGAGGTGGTAGCGGTGCCCCCTGAGTGCAGCAGAATGTGCTTACTGGTTCATCAGCAGATCATCCCTGTTGAACATATCACCCTTGTGCACAAGTGACTCCCATCACACAAAGCTGCTACTGCAAACCAACAGTTCTGTCAGCTAGTTGCAACCAGCTTTGGGTCAATGCATAAAGTTGCATTAATACCACTTAGTTACTTGCTGTGTGATCAACTCAAAAATGTATTTGTCCGCAGAACATGTATGTAGGCCTACTCCATTTTTGACTCTAAACTACATACTGAAACTGCTTATTGTAAGTGAGTAAATCATTTGATCAGGGACAATAGCTAGACATTCTAGTAAGAGCAGTGTTTAACACATACAGAAGACAACTCTCTCTTAACTGATTAGGCCTGACTAGGTCAATGATATTTGACATTATGTTAGGCTAGTCTGGGTCATGATGACAGCAGCACATCCTTTCTGCTGTTCTCCACTGTGCCAAAGCCTGCTCACAGATATGCTACAGTGCACACCCAAAGGACTGACATTGGCTTCCTTTGGGCCTTTGACCACATAATATCTGCATCTAACGGTAGACCTATAAACCAATGCTCTGTAAGGGTGGTCTTCAGTCCCTCTAGCTGCTGTAGGTGGTGTGGAGGCCAGAGGAGTGGCCTGTCTGTCCAGTGGCAGTGCTGTCCCTAATAACAGAGCTTAGCTGGCATTCCACACGCTGTGGCACTAAGGGGGGAAGTAACCCAGGGAGAGCCTGGTAATTACCCAGGGCCACTGTCACCACGCAACGAATGCACAGCTCCGCAGAGACATGACAACCAGGACACTTTTAACCCCTTCTCATTCCTCTGCCTTTAGGTGTGTATCAAGGAGGCTGGACTATTGCTAACATTGGTGGTGTATCATGCTGCTGACCGTATAACTAGCCATGCATGGTCATATATACGCTGAGTATACAGAACAGGACATAGACTGACCAGGTGAATCCAGGTGAAAGCTGTGATCCCTTATTGATGTCACTGGTTAAATCCACTTCAATCAGTGTAGATGAAGGGGAGGAGACATTTAAAGAAGGATTTTTAAGCCTTGAGACAATTGAGACATGGATTGTGTATGTGTGCCATTCAGAGGGTGAATGTGCATGACAAAAACGGTAGTGCCTTCGAACGGAGTTCGATCGTATTTGAAATGTGTTTTTTTTTTTTAACTAGGCATGTCAGTTAAGAACAAATTCTTATTTACAATGATGGCCTACCCCAGAAAACACTGGGCAAATTGTGCACCACCCTATGTGACTACCAATCACAGCCAGATGTGATGCAGCTTGGATTTGAACCAGGGACTGCAGTGAGGTCTCCTGCACTGAGAAGCAGTGCCTTGGACCGCTGTGCCACTCGGGAGGCAGTGCCAAGTGTACCGGTTTGTGTCAAGAACGGCAATGCTGCTGATTTTTTTCACGCTCAACAGTTTCCTGTGTGTATCAAAAATGGTCCACCACCCAAAGGACATCCAGATAACTTCACACAACTGTGGGAAGCATTGGAGTCAACATGGGACAGCATCCCTGTGGAACGCTTTCGACACCTTGTAGAGTCCATGCCCTGATGAAGTGAGGCTGTTCTGAGGGCAAAAGGGGGTGTAGCTCAATATTAGGAAGGTGTGGCTAATGTTTGTTATAATGTATGTATCTCTCTAACTGAGGTGCAGTCAATAGCAATCGAGCAATATTGTCTGACTTTAAAGATGCTCAGAAGGATGTCATGTTCTGATACAGTTTGAGAGTTCCGTGTTCTGTCTCTGAGGGAAGAAAGGGCTGGAGAGGAGATCGCTATGGATTGAAGAAGAGTAGAAGGACAGATGAGGTGGCAGTGGTGAGAGGTAAGAAGGGAATGGACATACTTATCTCTGGAGACGAGAGATCTCTCTCGCACGCGCAAGCAAGCAGGCACGCACATACAGAGTAGGTTACCATGTATTTTCTCTCTCTTCTGGACTCACTTACAGTTTTTTCAATCGCTTTGGTGCTATTTTCACGAGTATGTGGAGAATTTTCCAAACTCTTAGTACAAAACTCCAAACTGGTAACACTGGTAGTGTAGCAAGTTTTATATTCAAAACTGTTTGGAGACATCTTTCACCACACAACCATTGATCCTTGGCACGCGAATGGGGATGGCAATCACACACATTCCTCCTGTATTGTAATCATGTATTGCATTTTACAGTAATGTATTGTAAATACTGTATCTATTGTAGTGGTCCTGTGTGGCTCAGTTAGTAAGAGCATGGCACAAAAGTTGTGGGTTCGATGCCCACTGGAGTCACATATGAAAATGTATGGACTCACTGGATAAAAGTGTCTGCCTCGTAAATGGCAGGTATTACAGTACTGTATTGGCCGTTGTAATTTTAGTAAAGCCGTTTGAAACCCCCCCATCAAAATAGCCCAGCAACTTCATTTTGGATACACGTTTAATGGGGATGCATTTGTTACAATTAGCCTAGTGGTTAGAGCGTTGGACTAGTAACCGGAAGGTTGCAAATTCAAATCCCCGAGCTGACAAGGTACAAATCTGTCGTTCTGTCCCTGAACAGGCAGTTAACCCACTGTTCCTAGGCCGTCATTGAAAATAAGAATTTGTTCTTACTTGCCTAGTTAAATAAAGGTTAAATTAAACATGGAGTACTTCTCTGCTCTTGTCAATATCAGACTTTTTGTGAAGTAAAATCGTAAAAGTCAACATCATAATAGTACATCACAGTATACAGTGCATTCAGAGACCCCTTGACTTTTCCCACATTTTGTTGTGTTACAGCCTGAATTTGAAATGGATTACATTGAGAATTGTTGTCTCACTGGCCTCCACCCAATAACCCATAATGTCAACCTGGAATTATGTTTGTTTTTTTACAAATTAATTTAAAACTTGAAAAGCTGAAATGTCTTGAGTCAATAAGAATTCAACCCTTTTGTTATGGCAAGCCAAAATAAGTTCAGCAGTAAAAATATGTTTAAAATGATTTTTGAATGACCACCTGATCTCTGTACCCTACACATACAGTTGAAGTCGGAAGTTTACATACACTTAGGTTGGAGTCATTAAAACTCATTTTTCAACCACTCCACAATTTTCTTGTTAACAAACTAGAGTTCTGGCAAGTCGGTTAGGACATCTACTTTGTGCACGACACAAGTTATTTTTCCAACAATTGTTTACAGACAGAATATTTCACGTATAATTAACTTTATCACAATTCCAGTGGGTCAGAAGTTTACATACACTAAGTTGACTGTGCCTTTAAACAGCTTGGAAAATTCCAGAAAATGATGTCATGGCTTTAGAAGCTTCTTATAGGCTAATTGACATCATTTGAGTCAATTGGAGGTGTACCTGTGGATGTATTTCAAGGCCCACCTTTAAACTCAGTGCCTCTTTGCTTGACATCATGGGAAAATCAAAGGAAATCAGCCAAGACCTGACAAGTCTGGTTCATCCTTAGGAACAATTTCCAAACACCTGAAGGTACGTCCACGTTCATCTACACAAACAATAGTATGCAAGTATAAACCCCATGGGACCACGCAGCCATCATACTGCTCAGGAAGGAGGCTCGTTCTGTCTCCTAGTGATGAACGTACTTTGGTGTGAATAGTGCAAATCAATCCCAGAACAACAGCAAAGGATATTGTGAAGATGCTGGAGGAAACGGGTACAAAAGTATCTATATCCACAGTTAAACGAGTCCACTGCTCAAAAACTGCTATTAAAAAGCCAGACTACGGTTTGCAACTGCTCATGGGGACAAAGATTGTACTTTTTGGAGAAATGTCCTCTGGACTGATGAAACAAAAATAGAAATGTTTGGCCATAATGACCATCGTTATGTTTGGAGGAAAAGGGGGGAAGCTTGCAAGCCGAAGAGCACCATCCCAACTGTGAGCCCCCAGGGTGGCAGCATCATGTTGTGGGGGTGCTTTGCTGCAGGAGGGACTGGTACACTTCTCAAAATAGATGGCATCGTGAGGAAGGGATATTATGTGAATATATTGAAGCAACATCTCAAGACATCAGTCAAGAAGTTAAAGCTTGGTCGTAAATAGGTCTTCCAAATGGACATTGACCCCAAGCATACTCCAAAGTTGTGGCAAAATGGCTTAAGGACATAAAAGTCAAGGTATTGGAGTGGCCATCACAAAGCCCTGACCTGAATCCCGTGGAACATTTGTGGGCAGAACTGAAAAAAGTGTGTGCGAGCAAGGAGGCCTACAAACCTGACTCAGTTACACCAGCTTTGTCAGGAGGAATGGGCCAAAATACACCCAACTTATTGTGGGAAGCTTGTGGAAGGCTACCCGAAACGTTTGACCCAAGTTAAAAAATGTAAAGGCAATGCTACCAAATACTAATTGAGTGTATGTAAACTTCTGACCCACCGGTAATGTGATGAAAGAAATAAAAGCTGAAATAAATCATTCTCTACTATTATTCTGACATCTCACTGTCTTAAAATAAAGTGGTGATCCTAACTGACCAAAGACGGGGAATTTTTACTCGGATTAAATGTCAGGAATTGTGAAAATCTGAGTTTAAATGTATTTGGCTAAGGTGTATGTAAACTTCCGACTTCAACTGTACAATTATGTGTGAGGTCCCTCAGTCGAGCAGTGAATTTCAAACACAGATTCAACCACAAAGACCAGGGAGGTTTGCAAAGGGCACCTATTGGTATATGGGTAAAAATAAAATAGCAGACTTTGAATATCCCTTTGAGCATGGTGAAATGATTAATTACACTTTGGATGGTGTAGCAATACACCCAGTCACTACAAAGGTACAGGCGTCCTACCTAACTCAGTCGCCGGAGAGGAAGGAAATCGCTCATGGATTTCACCATGAGGATACTGGTGACTTTAAAAGAGTTACAAAGTTTACTGGTTGTGATAGGAGAAAACTGAGGATGGGTCAACAACATTGGAGTTACTCCACATTATTAACCTAATTGACAGTGAAAAGAAGGAAGCCTGTGCAGAATACAAATATTCCAAAACATGCATCCTGTTTACAACAAGGCACATAAGTATGCTAAACAAAAATATAAACACAACATGCAACAATTTAAAAGATTTTACTGAGTTACAGTTCAAATAAGGAAATCAGTCAATTGAAATTAATTCATTAGTCTCGAATCTATAGATTTCAAGTGACTGAGAATACAGATATCCATCTGTTGGTCACAGATACAGTACCTTAATATATGTTAGGGGCGTGGATCAGTAAACCAGTCTGTATCTGGTGTGACCACCATTTGCCTCAAGCAGCACAACACATCTCCTTTGCATAGAGTTGATCAGGTTGTTGATTGTGGCCTGTGGAATTTTGTCCCTCACCTCTTCAATGGCTGTGCGAAGTTGCTGGATATTGGCGGGAACTGGAATACCCTGCCGTTCACATTTGATATAGAGCATCCTAAACATGCTCAATGGTTGACATGTCTGGTGAGTATGCAGACCATGGAAGAACTGGGTTGGTGTTTTTTGTAATGATGTAAGTGACCATTGTGCTGTTGTTGCTGTTAGAAATACTAAGGTTCCTAAGACAAACCCACGTTTTAAGAGAAATTGTAAGAGAAATTTGAAGTGTTTTAATGAGCAGGCTTTCCTTTGTGATTTGTTTTATTTTGACTGGAGCAAGATTGAGCTTATTCCTGATGTGGAAACTGCCTGGAAATTCTTTCATGATGGTTTTTCCAAAATAGTTAACAAACATGCCCCATTCCACAGGTTCAGGGTTAAAGGGTGGGATAATCCATGGTTCTTCTGAGCTGTCTTGTATTATTCACGACCGCAATCTAGCCTGGGCTAAAGCGAGGAAATCATGTTCTGATGCTGATTGGCTTATTTTTAGGCAGTTACGAAACAAGTGTTCTTTTTTCCTCAGGAAGGCCAAGTCTGAATATTTTATGTCTGTTACCACTGATAACCTGAATGTGTCACGGACGTCGTCGTGGAAATGATCAAACCAAGGTGCAGCGTGGTGAGCGTACATTTTCCTTTATTTATGTAAATGTCGCCAAAAAACAAGAAACAAAGAAACGACCGTGACGCTTACTAGGGCTATAGTGCCCCTAACAAAGATAACTACCCACAAAATACAAAGGAAAAAGGCTGCCTTAGTATGACTCCCAATCAGAGACAACGATAGACAGCTGTCCTTGATTGAGAACCACACTCGGCCAAATAGAAATAGAAAACATAGAAATAAAGAAACTAGAATGCCCACCCTAGTCACACCCTGGCCTACCCAAAATAGAGAATAAAAGCCTCTCTATGGCCAGGGCGTGACAGTACCCCCCCCCCAGGTGCAGAATTCGGCTGCAAAACCTGACTTTAACATTTACATTACATTTAAGTCATTTAGCAGGCGCTCTTATCCAGAGCGACTAACAAATTGGTGCATTCACCTTATGACATCCAGTGGAACAGCCACTTTACAATAGTGCATCTAAATCTTTTAAGGGGGGGGGGTGGGTGAGAAGGATTACTTTATCCTATCCTAGGTATTCCTTAAAGAGGTGGGGTTTCAGGTGTCTCCGGAAGGTGGTGATTGACTCCGCTGTCCTGGCGTCGTGAGGGAGTTTGTTCCACCATTGGGGGGCCAGAGCAGCGAACAGTTTTGACTGGGCTGAGCGGGAACTGTACTTCCTCAGTGGTAGGGAGGCGAGCAGGCCAGAGGTGGATGAACGCAGTGCCCTTGTTTGGGTGTAGGGCCTGATCAGAGCCTGGAGGTACTGAGGTGCCGTTCCCCTCACAGCTCCGTAGGCAAGCACCATGGTCTTGTAACGGATGCAAGCTTCAACTGGAAGCCAGTGGAGAGAGCGGAGGAGCGGGGTGACGTGAGAGAACTTGGGAAGGTTTAAAGGGGAGGGTCCGGGTGGGCATCCCTTACGGCGGCGGCTCTGGTGCGGGACGTAGACCCTCCTCCGCCTCTGGCTCCCTCTACTTTGGTGGCGCCTCTGGTGCGGGGACCCTCGTTGCGGGCCCCGGACTGGGGACCCTCGCTGCCGGCCACGGACTGGGGACCCTCGCTGCCAACCTCGGACTGGCCCGTGGAGCAGGCACAGGACTCACCAGGCTGGGGAGACCTACTGGAGGCCTGGTCCTTGGAGAAGGCACAGGCTGGGGAGACCTACTGGAGGCGTGACAGAATGACCCTAGAACGTTTTGGAAGGCTATTAAGTCTATGTCTGGTAACCGTAATGTTAATGAATTACTGTCCTGTATATTGAAGGACTTTTTTGCTGTATATGACAAAACTGAAATGCTGAATTGTTTCAATAAGCACTTTGTATCATCTGGTAGGCTGTTTGATTCAGTGTCCTCTGTCTCTGTACAACCCTGTGTGGATGAACCAGTGAGAGCTGGTCAAACATTTAGCTTTTTGCCATTCTCAGTGCAGGTGGTACATAAAGCCCTGAAATCCTTAGATCAGAGAAAGCCTGCAGGTCCTGATCTTTTGGATCCCTGCTTTTTAAATCTGGCAGCTGATTTCATAGCTGAACCACCTACATATTTGTTCAATCTAACCCTGGAATGTAATGAAATTCCAAGATCTGGAAATCAGCATTTGTCCTACCACTTTTAAAAGGGGGAGATCCAACTCCTTTAAGTAATTATAGGCCAATCTCAAAGCTGTCACCCCTGGTGAAAATACTTGAAACTCTTGTGAGTGAACAGCTAAAAGAGTTTTTATTTACTAACTCTATTTTATCAATGTACCACTCGGGCTTCAGGAAGAAGCATAACACAGTTACAGCAGCCATGAAGGTTTTAAATAATATCACTGAAGCCCTTGACAAAAAACAGCACTGTGTCTCACTTTTTATTGATCTCTCTAAGTCTTTTGATACATTTGATCATGCTATACTAAGGCAGAGATTGTCGAGTGTAGGTCTTTCGGAGCATGCAGTTGCATGGTTTGCTAACTATCTGTCTGATAGAACTCAGTGCACTCAATTTGATGTCTGTTAAATTGTCTGTCTGTAATGGTGTGCCCCAAGGCTCTGTACTTGGTCCTCTCTTATTCACTATTTATATAAATAATTTAGACAAAAAAGTCCAAAATGCGCAACTTCATTTTTATGCTGATGATACTGTTATTTACTGTATTGCCTCGTCTCTTACAAAAGTTTTCCAGAACTTGCAAAATGCTTTTTATAGTGTTCAACATACCTTGTGTCAATTGAAGTTAATCCTCAATACTGATAACTAAACCAATGGTGTTTTCTAAAGCAAGAAATAGACCTCTGAACTTTTCACCTGTCAGGGCAATGAGATTGAGAGTGTAACCTCATATAAATATCTTGGAATTTTAATTGATGACGGCCTCTCTTTTAAATTGCATATTCAACAATTTACAAAAATATTTAAACTGAAATTGGGATTTTATTTTAGGAATAAGGCCTGTTTTTCTTTTGAAGCCAGAAGGAGGCTAGTATAATCTACATTTATGCCTTTACTAGACTATGGAGATATTTTATA
Source organism: Oncorhynchus keta (assembly GCF_023373465.1). Lineage (NCBI taxonomy): Eukaryota > Metazoa > Chordata > Actinopteri > Salmoniformes > Salmonidae > Oncorhynchus > Oncorhynchus keta. The sequence goes on from NC_068449.1 coordinate 24,847,122, forward strand.
TGTGAATGCTTCCGCTCAGTGTTTGAGATTAATAAACACCCTTTATCATGGCACTTTGAGATTTATTTTAAACTGCAAAACCCTTACGCACCACTGCACTTTGTATACCAGGGTTGGCTGGCCTTCTCTAGTCACTCGTAGGCTCAGTCACTGGTATACTTTTATTTACAAAGGCATTTTGGGTTTACTACCTTTTTATTTGGACATTTTTATTGTTCAGAAATGTGGTGGGTACTCTCTTCATTCGCTGGACTTTATCCTGCTAACTGTTCCTAATGTCCGAACTGAATTTGGTAAAAGGGCGTTTATGTACTCTGCGCCATCATCTTGGAACGCCTTACATAATACTTTAAAACTGGAAGAACTTGTCCCGATTGGTATTTTAAATGATCTTGAGACTGATTCCCTGACCTGTCAATGTTTTTAATTAGCTGTTTTTGATTTAGTTATACTCTTGTGAATTCTATGGTTTTTACTAGATTACTTGTAGTTTTTCATGTTGTTTGTCTGTCATTTTTGTAATGACTTGGTGCTGCCTATCTTAGCCAGTACGCTCTTGAAAAGGAGATTTTAAATCTCAATGAGCCCTTCCTGGTTAAATAAAAAAAACTGGGACAATTTCAGCTTCCAGGAATTGTGTACATGCGCTTGCGACATGGGGCCGTGCATTATCATGCTGAAACATGACACGTGACACGACAATGGGCCTCAGGATCTCGTCACAGTATCTCTGTGCATTCACATTACCATCAATAAAATGCAATTGTGTTAGTTGTCCGTAGCTCATGCTAACGTCACCATGGGGCGCAGTGATCACAATGTTGACATCAGCAAACTGCTCGCACACACGACACCATACACGTGTTTTGTGGTTGTGAGGCCGGTTCTCTAAAACAACATGGTAGAGAAATTAACATGAACTTCTCTGGCAGCAGCTCTGGTAGACATTCCTGCAGTTACTATGCCAATTGCACACTCCCTCAAAACTTGAGACATCTGTGGCACTGTGTTGTGTGACAAAACTGCCCATTTTACAATGGCTTTTTATTGTCCCCAGCACAAGGTGCACCTGTGTAATCACCATGCCTTTTAATCAGCTTCTTGATGTGCCAAACCTGTCAGTTGGATGAATTATCTTGGCAAAGGATAAATGCTCACTAACAGGGATGTAAACAAATTTGTGCACAAAATGTCTAATAAATAAGCTTTTTGTGCTTATGGAACATCTCTGGGATCTTTTATTTCAGCTAATGAAACATGGGACCAACACTTAACATGTTGCATTTATATTTTTTTTCAGTGTAATACTGCTAACAATATGGTAAAGCAATTTACTTTTTGTCCTCAATACAAAGTATTATGTTTGCGGCAAATCCAATACAACACATTACTGAGTACCACTCTCCATATTTTCAAGTATAGTGGTGGTGGCTGCATCAGTTTATGGGTATGCTTGTAATTGTTAATGAATGGGGACTTTTTCAGGATAGAATATAAATGGAATGGAGCTAAACACAGGCAAAATCCCAGAGGAAAGCCTAGTTCAGTCTGCTTGCCACCACACACTGGGGGATGAATTCAGCAGGACAATAACCTAAAACACAAGGCCAAATCTACACTGGAGTTGCTTACCAAGAAGACAGTGAATGTTCCTGAGTGGCCAAGTTACAGTTATGACTTAAATCTACTTGGAAATCTATGGCAAGACATGAAAATTGTTGTCTAGCAATGATCTACAACCAATTTGACAAAGCTTGAAGAATTTTGAAATAAATAAATGGGCAAATGTTGCACAAGCCAGGTGTGGAAAGCGCTTAGAAACTTACCCAGAAACATTCAGAGCTGTAATCACTGTCAAAGGTGCTTCCACAAAGTATGGACTCGGGGGGTGTTTAATTTACGTAATTTTGATATTTCTGTGATTAATTTTGAATAAATTTGCAAACGTTTCTAAAAACATGTTTTCACCTTGTCATTATGGGGTATTGTATGTATATGGGTGACACACATATTGAATACATTTTGAATTCAGACTGTAACACAATGTTTTTAAATAAGTCAACGGTTATGAATACTGTCTGGAAGCACTAGTATTTTATTAGTATTTATTTGTAGTTTTTTTCCCCAATGTTAGAATTTTTCTTCCACTTTGACATTACAGAGTATTTTGTGTAGATCATTGACAATTAAATACATTTTAAATCCACTTTGTATCACAACAAAATGTGGAAAAAGTAAAGGGGGTGAATACCTTCGGAAGGCACTGTACATCACACTTTAGATGTTTATACTTTACAAACATACATTTTCATTATGTAGTTCTCAAAATCTGCAGTAGATGAACCAATTTAAAATATATAGGTTTGCCAAACTGTTAAGTTATTATCAATTAAGAGCAGTCTGATTAAGTAATAGTCAAATGTATTTTAACAAATGAGAAGACCATCATATCAAAAGTAATGTGAGCATTTCATTGTAAAACGCCATCACTTTATATGACCATGTATTGCATTATAAAACATGCATTTCTAGATGAAACATTGACTAAGTTTGAGGAAAAAGAGTCTTTGTGATTGTGTGTTGTGCTTACAGTAGACAATTGAAAATGTGCTTAGGGTTTTGAAACAACTGCCTTTTTGATGATTTGGTTTGAGTTTTGTACCAAGCATTGTGAAAATGTACTACATACTTGTGCCACAGCGATTGAAAAAGACTGTAACTAGAGCATAACCAGTGAACCTCTTCTGAATGACGAGCCTCAGAGGCATTCCCACAAGAGAGGCTTGCTCGAAATATAGGACAGGGCAGAAATGGGATGTTTATTTTCCTTTGTGCACGTGTATCTGTGGCATAGGGGTCCTGTGTCCAAAGTGCTGTTAGTTTTGTTTCAGCAAAGAGTTCATAGCAATTCCCATCCCCCTCCTTATCCTTTTCCTTCCCTCTCCCTTTTGATATTATTTTCTTTCCTGTCTCTCTTTTTTGCTACTTTCTCTGAATCTTTCTCTCTCTTGCACTTCCTCTCACTCTTCACCTTTTCCTCTGTTTTTGCGCTCTGTTTCTGTCCCTCATTCTCTCTCTCGCCGTCATTCTCCCTCTCTCTCCTTGTCTCTCTCTCCCTCCTTGTCTCTCTCTCTCCCTCCTTCTCTCTCTCTCCCTCCTTCTCTCTCTATCCCTCCTGCTCTCTCTCTCCCTCTATCATCTGTAGGCTAAAATAGCCTAAACAGATTTCTCTGTGCCTTTTGTCCCTGCTCAGGGAGACGTTTGGCACACAGAGGATCGTGTTACAACTTTCATTTCCTGAAATATTTTTGGGGAGAACCAAACAAGGGTATTTTATCCTGTACTGGAGTATGGGGATGAGAGGTGAGGGGAGCGGGGAGCGGGATGGAAGCTCAATTTCTGGGACCTGTCATTCTCATGTCACCAAACAAACACAAACTACATTCAGCCCCAGGATCTGGAGGGAGGAAGCAGTGTGGTTTGTGGCTCGGGGGGGATGCACTTGAGCTGTTTATGAACCACTGGGGTAGGTGAGGTGATGGCCCATGGGACAGTGGGGTATATTTAATTATCCCATAACCCATACCACTTCCTCCTGTTGTGTCTGCCTGTGCCCCAACGCCCCTGGGACCACTGCATATAGCCAGGTAACATTAGGTCAATCAGCCCTCTCTATAGTGGGTTCACAATGGATAATATTGGTAGTATTTTCTATTATGGAATAATATTATTGCTTTTTAGTTGAATGGTTTTCTTTTAGTTTAGTTTTGAATAATGTGTGGTGTTTGTATGTGTATGTGTATGCGTGTACCTGCTCTAAGGCATATCACAGTAGTGTGCTCAGACTATAATTGGCAAAGGATAACAAGAGCTGACAATCTGGGGAAATATTCAGTTCCAACATCCCTGACTGAAGTCACCTGTATTCAAAATTCTATATTACAAAATAAATCTATGCCTCCCGAGTGGCGCAGCATTCTAAGGCACTGCATTGCAGTACTTGAAGCATCACTACAGACCCGGGTTCGGTCCCAGGCTGTGTAAACAGCTGGCTGGTTTGGCTGGCCTGTATTTCCTTGTCCCATCACGCTCTAGCGACTCCTTGTGGCGGGCCGGTTGCCTGCAAGCTGACGTCGGGTTCCTGTAAGCTGACTTCGGGTTCCTGCAAGCTGACTTCGGGTTCCTGCAAGCTGACTTCGGGTTCCTGCAAGCTGACGTCGGGTTCCTGCAAGCTGACTTTGGGTTCCTGCAAGCTGACTCTGGTTGCCAGCTGGACAGTGTTTCCTCTGACACGTTGGTGCGGTTGGCTTCTGGGTTAAGCGAGCAGTGTCAAGAAGCAGTGCGGCTTGGCAGGGTCATGTTTCGGAGAACGCATGGCTCTTGACTTCGCCTCTCCTGAGTCCGTAGGGGAGTGGCAGCGATGGGACAAGACTGTAACTACCAGTTGGGGACAAAAAGGGGTAAAAGTACAACAAAAAATATCTAGATATCGCTTTTCCTACTAAGCTCTTAAAATACCGATATCTGATTTTCTGAAACCAGGACAAGCTTTGTCTTTGTAAGGGCCGGTGACATGAGCCCGGGCCTTCCAGGCATATTTCTCTTTACAAGACTCTTTCAAATGCATCAGAATCGAGTTGCATCTTGTCCATCACCTTATATATTGGAAAATATATACAAATTCCCATTCATTGTCTCCTCTACATGACGCCCTTCATTTGACACACATGTTATCTTACACCCTAATAGCTTGGGAGCATCAGGAGTCTGTGCTCCTCCTTGTCTTTGAACTCTGGGTCATGCATCACTCAGCATAGTGGGAGATAGAGATAAATATTTATTTCGCCAACGCTACTTGGAGCTTCCTGTTGTACCAGAGGCTTCCTGCTTGACCACTTGTCTGAGAGGAGACTTTCTATGGAGCGCGCTGTTTATAACGAACAACACACTCCCAAAATGTACAAAGACACACTACAGAGAACAGCTGTTCAAAGGTGTATAGCACTGCATTATAGCACACGCTCTCTCTCTTGCACACACACAGTCTGCCTCTTGGGCCAGCCAGGCTGGAGCGTTGTCAGATCCATGCATCATTGGTAAGGAAATCTCCCCACAACCCCGCCACCCCGCCACCCTGCCCCCGTTCCCGTCCCCGTCCCTGCGGCAGACCTGAAAAGATCCTTTTGTCCATCATCACCCCTCTTCTACCTCCACCTCCCCATGCCCACACCCCTCATACAGCCCGTGGTTATGGATACCTGGGATTGTCTCACACAATGCTCCCATGTAGGGGTAAGGCTACCTGTAGTCACTAGACCTGAGAATGCCAGCCCAAGAACAAGTTCCTTACCTTTTGCTTTGTCCTCATTGTAGATGGATCATTTTACTCACTCTAAGTGCTTACCAAAATCGACATACCAGAACCCTCTCCCACGCTTTAGAACAGACTGCGGCCTTTAATTTACTCTCTATATGTTTATTTACACCCGACAAGGACTTTCCTGCCATTGATTTAATGCCACTGCAAGTCATATCCATGAAAAACAAAATGCTCTTCTGACGACTCTGTTGTCCATTAGCAGCTGCTCTTATTGGCTCTAGTCAGCTCACAGTGAACCTGATGGCACATCACATTCAGCTCTAATGAAGGAGCCCAGTGCCTGAGGCTTAGGTCTATTTCTCCTACACATGCTGCACTGCTGCACCATGACTCCACGTGTAGAACTGAAAGGAGGAATGCTCTGTGTGCCAGATACAGTAGACTCTGATACACATGTGTGTATCCATGTTAACTGTCCAGTGTGAACGCACCGTGTTCGGTTGGGATCCGAAGTGCGGAATTCAGGCGTGATTAAAAGCCTTGTTGGAGTTTCCGCAAGAGATTGAATTCATATTCTATTTCCACCCCTGTAGAGGTGACATTGATGGCTTAATTCCTGTATGGCACATAGTAATCTCTCGTGTGTCCATCCTTTACCAGACATATTGTCCCTAGATTTACTGGCACATTCACTTTGGTGCCTTTGTTATTGGCTGTTAGCCAATCAGGCTATATTTTTTTCTCTGCCTGCAGTCACATGGGAGATTTCGTGCAAATTTGGTCTAAAGAGTCTATTTTGTCAATCAAAGGTGTTCTGCACATTATTTGTGAGTGGGAGGCAGAGTGCAGAAAATTCCTAACCTACATTTGAGTCCCTGACACTTTTTTGAGACGGACTTGTTTATGTGTCTCCTGTAAGTCAAATACAGTGGGGTTGATAAAATAACAGGTTCCTGCTTTATTTAGAGTTCAAATGAGGTCCAAATGTTCCTGCATATTAGATTCAAAGGATATATTTATATACAGGGAATCCCAAGGCATAACTAGTTTCAAGTTTATTTTAGTAGTATGGTAGCTGTAGGGGTAGTATAACATATTATTAGAAAACGATTCAAAATGTAACAACCGCATCACTTAAAAATATAACCTGCATGGCTGTAAATGGTAAATATTCACTCCACTGTATTTGGTAGACATGGTAGGTTGGTGGTCATGATAGGTTAAGAAACAGTCCCAAATGACAACCGCCTCTGGGATGCAGACTGCCCCAGGCCAGGATTCCTCGTGCTATAGCCGGGCATAGCCCTGCAATCTTGGCAATCAGGATCTAATGCTAGCAGCAACTGGTTCAGATTAGGCCCAGGAAATCCTCCGTGCTCTCTGTTCAAAACAATTTACCCTGACATGAGCCGAAGGGGTAGGGGGGCAGAGGAGTTGTCCTCTGTTACCAGAAACTTTTGGAGTGCAAGTGAGACATTTTTCAAAATATGATGCAGATATTTGGCCCATAAAGTACGATATAAATGTTGTTGTCCTTTGAGGATTGCTTTACAGCCTAACGCGGCTGTAGACCCTATTCAAATCAGTCTTAAATTTGCCTATTCGATATATTCGAATGACAATGATTGCAACAGCAATTATTCATATTATTACAGTAGTGTTATTATTTGTATATTGTTTGTATTATTATAAGACAATTTTAGTAATATGCTAATAACTAAAATAAGAAGCAGATTAGGCTACTGTTGTTATTATTGTTGTTGGTGATGGTGGTTTTATCATTGAGCTTTCAAATCCCATCATTATTATAGGATAGTTAGCGTATAACATGAGTGATAACAGGGTTCAATACTAATTGTATTGTAATTCTAAAAGTTGTGCATGATGTTGAACAAGGATGAAGGAGGGAGTATTTAAAAAACATAAATCAATTTCTAGGTTTATTTGTTCTTCGTAGTAGGCTACAGATTAATGTAAAATCACGCCTTCCGCAGATGGTGTTGCTTTTCCGTGGCCCAGAACCGACAGAACAAACACTTGGAGAGAGCAAAGTAAACACCGCAACACAGACGTAATGATCCGCAGCGCTCATGGAGCACGGGCGAGAACCAGGCTTCTTCGCCTTGGGCAAAACATGGCTTTAAATATCATCGACAATACTACTCTGTTGTGCATACCTCGTGGTCCTTTTTTTTAAACGAATTATAACATTTTGGGCCCCACATTTTACAGTACCCAATCCGGATGTTTTGTTGTTATTCTGAATCGATCATGTTTTGAGTTTTAACTCCATTAACACATCTGAAATTTCACGTTGGGTGAAAAAGCAACAATTTCAAGGAAAGATTAAATATGTCCATTTTGTCTGGAGAGTTAAACAGAGAACTTTGACCGTGGTTTCTATCCATCCAAATTGTGACATAGAGGCCTAAGAAACTAAATGTGCTTTTCGAATACACCCTGCCCAAAAGTTGAACAGATATTTTGTATTGTTTGCTATCATGGACGTGCGTAAAATGTAGATGGCTCAATACTATACCAAGGAAGAAAACGTGACCAAAATGTTTTGGTTTATTATAGCCCATATTTGTTCTCCATGCTCTACATATCTTTGAGGGATGAATATAGGCTATGATATAATGCTATTTATTTTATTGACTGGACATACAAATAATACACATTAAACAAATTGACGTCTCTTTTTGTTTTATTGGAAACTAATAGGATTTTAATGAAAACGTCGCTTCTTAGTTTCCATAGCAGGAGGTTGCTATAAATTTTATCTGAACAAAAAATATCATAAATTAAGCAAAAGGGCAGTCCAGTTTAAGTGTCTCGTTGACTTAAGAGTTCGTAAAAGGGGGTTTGATTGTATTTTCACGGGAAGGAGGGTACCTCCTAAGTCAGGATAAGCGCATAAAATAATTGCGTTATAGTTCTAACCAAATTTAACGACAGACAGAGGTCAGTCTAGTTATAAGGTACCATAGTGTAATTTCATATATGTACTCAAGCTGGTAGAGTTATCAGTCTTTTAAAAGATAGTATCAGTTTGCCTTTAGGAGCCTAGATCCACAAGGCTCGATGTTAGAGGTCCCAGCAACGAGTCTTGGAGTTGGTGCGGGTGTCCGTGCATTCCATGCACCGGCTGTGCGCCACCGAGACCCGTCATAGGGTAAGAGGAGACGCCGGGGTGACTCATATTTCCCTGGAGCAAAAGCACAGAGTTCTGATCAGGGCTTTGTGGTGGAGAGAACTCATCTTCCGAGCTGGACATGAGCGACTTGCCGCCATCGAGGGGAGACAGCTGGTTCTGTTTGTTGTTACCGGAGTTGTTGTTTTCGCTGTTTTCTCTGAGAAGGGAAGATATGTAAAGACGTTAGAAATATAAATGTTTATAGCATACTATCATACCACTTTTAGGACTATAAAGATTGTAACACAAAAAGACACAAGCCAGCATATAGCCCAACCAATTCCTAACACTCGTTTTGTCGTGTAACTATTTTAACTATGCAAAAGTTGAGTACAGTCATCATTTGTTTGTTGCATGATTTCGTGGTGGTGATTTACGGTTGTGAATAAACAATCTTGGACCCAGGTTTACAGAATCGATAGGCCAAATACAAGTTAGACATTTAAATTATAAGCCAAGAACAAGCCAATCCAAACTTGGTTTAAACTTTAGGATAATGCAATTAAAAATATATTCAATCCATTTTTTTTATTTTGACATTTCAATTGCAAAAGGGAAACTTTTGATCACACGCAATACTTTTAATTATTGCATGAGAATAATGTCTTCTATCATAATGATTCCATATCTTGACCACTGAAACCGTGACCTGTAGCTCCAAATATACATCTATCACTTTCTAAATAGCTATAACTTATTCTGATGCCAGAAATATTTAGAACACTATCGAAATTATAAGAATACAGTCAATAGTTTGTCATTGGTTCCATTTCAAACGTATGTTAGCCATAGGTTTTTGTTTTGGGGTATCACACTAAATGTTTGAAATGTAATTTACAGTGGATAAATTGTAATTTAAAATGGTTAAAACCCTTTGGTATAAATATATTGTAATATTAGTTGGGCCTTCTAAAAATCAGCATAAGGGCATGTCACTTTAAATAAATTAGTTGGGAATTTATTCAACAAAATTCCAACTCTGGTAAATTACGCATGTGATTATGTTTAGTTTATTCTTTCCTAGTATTAATCCTACTATGGCAACATTTGATTGTACTTTTTTGGTCAAAACATACCTTTCTTTAGCTTCTGCGGCTCTGTCTCTCTGGCGTCTGTTTTTGAACCAGTTGCTGACCTGCGTAGTGGTCAGTCCCGTGGCCTCGGCCAGCTCCCTTTTCTCTCGCGGGGAGGGATAGGGGTTATGCGTGTACCACTCTCTAAGAACACCCCTGGACTTCTCCTTAAAGCAATAGCTGGTCTCCTCGCCGTCCCAGATTGTGCGGGGCAAAGGGAATTTCCTTCTTACCCTATACTTCCCCACAGCTCCAAGCGGTCGGCCGCGCAATTTCTCCGCCTCCACGTAGTGCGCTTTCAGCCACAGCTGCTGCAGCTTGGGATGGTTGTGCGGGGAAAACTGGTGGCTCTCCAGGATCTTATATAGCTCTCTGAAGTTCCCTCGGTGGAAGGCGACCACCGCCTTTGCTTTCAGTACACTTTCATTCTTGTGGAGGTGGTCACAAGCTGGGAGAGACCAGAGAAAACGACCGAGCCTCTCCAGGTTACCTCCTTGTTGCAGGACCTCGCAGACGCAGGCGACTTGCTCCTGGGTAAACCCAAACGAAGGTAGTATTGACATGATGTCGGGTCTCAATCCCCAGCCCAACGCCGATATCCAGAGGGATGCTGTTTTTATGTCTATATATTCTTCACTGGTTTGTTATTGTGTTCCAGAACCCAGTGCAATCCGGCGTCCGGACAATATCCACTCCACCCCTGATGCGCACGGGAGATTCGGATGTTGATTGTTGGGACAATTTGTTCCTGTTGGAGATATGTCAGGCTTAAAGAGAGCGCTGCGCGATTCGTTGATTGGCTCTCCCACTGCCCTATACCCTGGCAGCCGAGCAGAACTGGGTTTGCAGCTCCGTTTCCTCCCTGGAGGGAGTACGTCAGGGGCTGAAATTGGAGCCCCCCCATCCCATACTCCTCTCCAGCTTTAGCTGAGGGAGCAAAGGTACCTAAATGCTAATCAATTATTACAGATTCTTAAAGAGCATTTTTATCATTCCCTTCATGCAGGACCTCCCATGTTTTTGTAAAGTTCCAGACAAGGCTTGAAGTGAAGTACAAGAGATCGATGAATATAGCTGAAGTAATTTATTGCATCACCATGCATTATTAATTATTGTCACTGTTAACCGCCCTCATCTTGCCACCGAGTTAATGGCACGAAGAATGTGTATTTCTCTCCTATTTTTCATAGTCTATTAATTATCAAGTAGTGTATTTTATGAGGTGATATAATTTAATAACTTCCTATGATAGTTATACGTGCCATTACGTACGAGTGCCTGCCAAAAAGGTTGGGGCTTTTAGACAGGAAAGAAACGTTAGGAAACGTACAGGTATTTATAATGTGAATAAACATCTTATTCCAAAAATAACTTAGGATAGTTCTTTGTAAGGCTTCTATGTCAATATTGCAAGATTGTCTATTGATGAAAGATATAGTCGCCTAACACGTGTAGGATATTTTACTGAGCTTTCAACTGAGATTTGCAAAAGGCATCGTGTGGTATAGAACCTGGAATCTGATTTAAATATATTTCCTATAACGTTGTCCAAATAATAACCCCAATGAACCAACCGTTATAATATTCAGTTTGTGCATCAGTAATGACGTGTATGCCTTATATTTTATTGGTGTGACTCCTCTTTACGCATGTGCACCATAGGCCTACCCTATGTGTTAACACATCGATGGACATTTCCATCGATATTATTGTTATTATGTATTTATTTTTTTAAATTTTATTTTTTTGCAGCTTGTTTAATTGTTTCAATTTCCAAAATCCTTGCCTAAACCACGAGTCATACATTGAATCATTTTGATGTTCAGTTATATCTGCTTTCAGATTTTTTTTTTCGTTTCAATTTGCATCAGTACATTTTAGGCTACGAACAGTACTGCATTAGCTGTTCATTTATTATGGTGTGAAGTCTTTATATTTCTACGAAATTGTGTACATTTTTATTCCGGCCTCCCCAAGGTTATTTCCCTGGAGATAAATCGTCTCTCCACTGCTGTCCTCAATGTTGTGGCGTGAAACATAAAACCTATCCATTAGTAAATGAGTTATGTGAGTCACGGGCTCTTGGTCGTTGAGTCGTTGTTTTGAAGGATAGATCAAATTTCTTTATCTTTCCCAGGATTTGCAACTTGACTCTCCGGCAACACGTTGAGAAGTAGACACCGGAAAAGGAGCATTTCTAGGGCAGCCAATATTATTTGCAATATTATTTATTCTGTCCGTTAGGCCTACATCTTTAACCAATATCTGATTTTACATTTAAGAAATATAGATCTCGGGTTAAATGTTATAGGTAATTCACTGTTAACATATTTGGTATTCTACACACCACTAGGCCTACCAATTAAAAGGGCGTAATCGAGCGTTGGTTTAATACATTTCTGTGGTTTTAGACACATGTAAAAACTAACCTCGTGCTTGGATGAGAGGCGAATCTAGAATATCCATCTTAAACTGTTTGAAAATAATGGGCTATACCATAAAGATTATACAAATGATTTAGCGGCACTGCTGTAAATGGAACTTCCATCATGAAAGCAAATGAACGAGGGTATGCAATAAGTGAAGTGTAAGACCCAACCATTTGCTGAGATTATTATGATCTCAATTGAACTGCCTCCTGATGAATTCATGCACAGTAATGTATAATTGCTCGATCTATTATTCCCAGTTGTATTGATTATAAAGGAAAACAACGTCAAACGAGCATCCAAAGTATAGCCTAAAATTGGCTGAGAGATGTGCATTCTGTCATGCAAATTAGAACATACAAGAACTTATGAAATACGTTGAGGTGGGCTATCGAAAACGAAGGCCCCATCATTCAGTGAATAAAAGGTGCATATTGTGCGGTTGACCGGTCGGTCCTCGACATTAGGCGGAGGCCTATGGGGTTCGCTCCGCTCAGTTCTCTAAACCCCAGCGCTCCAGCAAATGAGCTGTCTTATGGGCCGCTCTCAGGTTTCGCTAATATCTCTACCACATTGCGCCGCGCCTCCTCCTTTAACCCGAGAAGCCAGGGGGACGTGCCCAATCTTAGTTCAGGTCGTGATTATTTCAAGATGTGGACTCCCCTCCACTGCCCCCGGGCAACGATGACGATTGGCGACGTCTCTGCTACTGCACACAACGTCGGTGGATGGAAAATGAGAGGGAGAAAGAAAACAATCCACAAATACATACCGAGAAAGCACTTCATAAAAACGTCACCATATCTCATATCAAACCGTCTATATGTGGCGTTTTGTGACTGGGAGGATGGAGGAGAGAGTAAAATGATGAAAGTCCAGCAAGACCGGGTTCACACAAGCAAGCAGATGGTTTTCGCTTAATCAAAACTGCTATTTCAGCTGTTGACTGGAACAATGCTGATACTGTTCAAATTGGCTGAAACATTTGGAATGTAGCCTATGTAGTCCATGGCTTTCCTTAATATATCTAACCTACTTGGATAAATCAAAATAATTCGAGACGTAGCCCAGGCCGAATAATTAATTGCTGTAAAACTATTTTAAATTAAAAGGTAGGCCTATAATATTTGACACCCCGTATAATTCGTTGCATAGGCCTATATATCTTCAAACTATGCAAAGTATGCAGCAAACATTTTTAAACAAAAATGAGTGCCGTTAGACAACATCAAGTCTGGCTTAGATTACTATATTTTTATAACCCTAATGTTGTTGTCTTTGTAAATACAATTGTATGATTTTTTTGCATAATCTTTTGATAATTTAACTCACTCACTTGAGACGAAGTATAGGATATGTGATTATTAATTACCACAATAGGACTTTTTTCCTCAATACTATTAGTTTGAATTAGCCCATAGGCCCTGCCCAGACCTACATTTTTGTTGTAAAACATACAAGCCTATTCATCACTTTAAGTGCAATACTCCGAATTGGTTGCTTTCTCAAAACACAACTGTTGACATGAGTGAGTTAAATGAAATTGGAGCCGCAATTATCAGCTTAACAGAGTTTCCTGTCATGTTAGAAAATTAGCCTTGTATAAGAGCACTGCGGTCACCTCCCATCAAAATCATTACGGCTCACTTTCCTCGCAGTGCTACCTCATAGGCTACAAAAGGCTATATAGCAGGTTAGTAAACAAACGTTGGTCCTGATGTTGTTAAACGATAATTCGATTAAGAGGCTTTACCGTGGCGTTCTATGTAATAAAACAACCACAATGTTTTGAAATGTGTTGTCCTCATTTTCTAAACCACTTGACCATTAGTTTTAGACAATGTGTAGGTTACTGGTAGGGAGGGGGCGCCAGTTTATAAACAACAACCCCATGGCGTTATGCATAGATCGAGATTTGATATTCACAATGCGTAAAACGGACCCTCCAATTAATTAGGCTATTTGGAGAGAATATTTAGTGTTCATGTTTTTATGTGCTAAATTAAGTTCACCATTATCTTTAAAGGCCTATGAGTGTTGGTAACACAACTAATAAAACATATATAGTAAACATTGATTAGGTGACATTTGGCATGGGGGAAGGAGCTGTCATGTTTGTATTGCTTTCAGACAGAGTCAAACTCCTTAATTGTCATATGAGTCTTATTTTCGTCCCTCCTGTTACAGAGTGGTGTGTTTCTATAGGAAATACAATTTCACCAGTGTGGCGTGGCGATGATGCGGACTCCCAGCTGTTGCCTCTCTCTCAACATATCCCATTTCAGTGGAGAACAACACCCCAACATGTGTGCGTGCACCGGTGCGCGTGTGCGTGTGTGTGTGAGGGGGGAGAGATATAGATATGGGTAGAAACACACTGGCATGTGTAGTGCACGTTTGGACCGTTTTTACGCATATGTTATACGTTGCGGTTATAGTGCAGAACCGAGCATTAAATTGCCCCAGGTCGCACCTTTTCTTTTCTTTTTCGTTGTGGGTGGAGGACTGAACATGTGCATATATTTTCTCACGCCTGATAACAACTCAATTATCTGATGTCGAAGTCAAATATTGCGTTGTGGTTTTGATGGCGAAAACAACTTGGCCTATAAGCTAACCTCAGTCGTTCCCAATGGATTTTAGGCACACACACATCTCACATTGTAAACGCCATAGAGTGCGCGTTTAAACATCAATTTATGATTGTACTTATATTTGCTAACTTTAGGTTCATTTATTTACATTTCACTTTCGGAACCCCACACATGAATCTCCGTGGCTAAAGCATTGGTGGTGGGTCTTTTGGAGCAGCGCAGCACCCAGCGACCCCTGGCCTCTCATTAGTGGGATGTGGAGCAGCGGAGTACCGCGCTCCCCAGGTCATGTTACATATGGCTTGCAGTCTGCTGCGCCGCATTAAATGTCAGCTTTGAAACCATCCAAGAGATCAGAGGTCACCGTTTTTAATAAGGCCTCGGTTCTGGGGGGGTCCCTTCTTTTACTGCTCGCCCGCGCATGTTTTACAGTGCACGTTTTAAATTGTGGACGAAATTATACATCTTACTTGTTTAACTTTTTGGTAACATTATTATGTGGTTGGATTGGTGTATTTGATGTTGAACAATAGCCGCTGGACACATCTCATGTATAAAGTGTGTTATTTTAAAAGTTACACATCTATAAGTTACTTTTTAAACTTTTTGTTTTCTAAATATGCAATACATCCCATCAATTAAGGTTGCCTTGTAAGCTATACTGTAATACATATAATGTAGTAATATTGCCAACAGATGTTCTTCAAAATAGTGTTTAGTCTTCCTTTAAAAGGACTGACTGTGCTGTTCATTTTCTTCTAATCTACAGGCACAATAAAAAGGGGAAATTTGAAGCTTTCTGGGGCCCACACCCCATGAGAACATTGGCTCCCTTTTCCAATCAGACTTTGTTCAGGGCTTCAACAAAGCCGTTTCACCCTCTTCAATATTACAGGAGGCATCACCTGATACCTAACAATCAGCTAATCCAATGCCCATGGCAACGAAGTCACCAGTGCACAGGTAACCATACACCAGTTACCTGCCTCTCCCTCTCCTTTTTCTCCCCCACTCTCTCCATTGAATGAGCGGAGACAAACACCTTCTGTTTATTTGGGTCATCCGTATAGAACCCATAAAAATGATCTACGAAGAGGATAAGACCTGAAGTCCAGTCTCAAAACCACTATAAATTCTCCATCTACGTATCCACCCATGCATCCATTCCCCCGCCCCTTCTATCCCCCTTTATCTTAACTAGCCTTACTTGGGAGCCGGTGGAGAGAATCAGAATTGGGTGGAAGATCATTAAAAATCCCCCAAAGCCATGTGAGCAGTTCAGGATATCTCTGTACAGACACACAGTGCCTGTGAGTGACAACCCTTCAGACTCATTCATCCATATGTGGATCAGCTGAGTGAGGCAGGGAGAGCTTGCTCTGGGTTATCCCAGGGAGAGGGCCAATGGATAGGACTGTGTGGAGCTATGGACCCCCCACCCCTAAGAGCAGTACCTCTGGAAATCTCATTGCTGTTTATTTGAATTACGGCGGCTGAGATGAGAATAGGAGGGTTAATGAACACCAGGTTGCCAGGCATGTGCAAATGATCACTGCAGGTTTGCAGAGCGCAGTTCTAGGCTTGTTGGATCAGGGCATGCCTGTTATACCCCCATCCTCGCAGAGGTTGGCTTTCTAAGCCTTTTAAATATATAGAAGACGTATGCTTCCCGTCTGGAGAATGAAGGTCCACTGTAGACATAACATTAAACACAAACCCAACTCGCATGTTTAATTAAGAAATAATCTAGAAATTATTTAGTCATGGTAAAGGAGCCAAATGAACACTTTTTTTCATGACAAAAACCAGTAACAGTTTTATATTTTTATAAATATAAACTTTTAATGCAGTATGGAGATTTAGAAAAATACATTCACATCATTTCAGATTACAAACATACAGTTCAAGCTAAAATAAAAAACAATCTGTTTTACCACATGCCTATGGCTTATTTTTGGTATGTGACATCAGAACATGTAGACAAAGTTGTTCTGTAATGTCATCTTTATGTCAGTTTGCAGTCTGTTCATAGCTCTACTCTGAGTGAGGGTTTAGGTCATGGAACCTGACAAAGGAAAATGTACTGGCAAGTCTCTATGTACATGGATCTGTGTCTTAATGTCTTACTGTTATGTGTAAATTACATTTGTTGGTCATGCGGTTGAGATGGGGTATTATGGTTTTGTGTTGTGCGTCTGTGTGGAGTTCATGTCTTCAGTTGTGAAGTGCTCCACATACATTTGTTGATGTATGAGGCCCACTTACTCCCTACCTCAACATCACAGGAGATGTCTGGCTTATGCACCTATCTAATAATACCAGAAAATTACCCAAAGTGGAAGAGCTTTATCTGAAAACCATGGAAGTTTGCATGTGTCTCACTCTGCACCTATGCATCAATCATAGAGGGTAGAGAACTTGCTAGTCACACTCAATCGTATTTAGAAAATAACAATTAAAAGTAAAAGGCACTAGTAACCAGGACATTTGAATATTCTTAACTCAGTTTGCCATGCAAAGGGACACAATAGAAATCCCTCTCCATAAAAAAACACTTCGGACTGCATGTGGTTCTCCTCCCTCAAACACAATGCTCCCCTTCCAGTTTCTCATACAAACAGGCACAACAGTCAATAATATAAATGTGCTTGCATCTTACCTTGTAGACAAATATAACTGATGTATATTTTTGCAGAGACAGTTTGAGAGACATTTCAAAATGAATGATGGGACATACTGTTGCCAAAATGAACAAACAGCATATAGTGGTCTTACTGTGTTCAAATAGATACGGACTGTGTCACAACCCCTTTATAATCTCTCTGTCTCCAATAATGGATGAAGCTTGAAATATGTTTTCACAGTATAGATTTGCTATGGTTTGATCAGTCCAGAGGGAAAGGTAGGTTCTTTGAAGCTACAATCTTCTGTTATAGTGTTTTGATGCTAGTGCAAATTAGGAGAGATCAGTGCAGACTGACATTCTACGGGTGCAGAAAGGCACATTCATTTCTTCTTAAGTCCCCCGAACAGAAACCATGCCATAAATATGATGAATCACCCTCAGCCCACATGATATGTAACAAATGATGAATGTACTATGGAGGATGGTAGACTTGAATGACTTTCTGAGAATTTGAAGAGGTCTAAATTGCATAAATCAGCAACTGCTGTGCACAGTGATGGTCCTGTTATTCATATGTGGTTTTCAGTGCAGCAATTGTAGTGGTTTAGTGAACATTTTCACAGAGACGCTCCCCTCCCCCTACTGAAGGGCCTTTTTGAGTTGACCCAGATGACACATTTAGTTTGGAGAAACATCCTGGTCACATGATCAGGGCCATTCCAACACCTGCTTCTGTGGATCAAGTCCACTCAATGGGAAGTAGCAGGTGTTGTAATATAAAAAATGCACACTTAGAATGTGGTTCATATGCATGCAAGGGACTTCTAGTTCTGACTTTCTGTGATGCATAGAGGAATCGGGGGTTTTAAAATCATTCATTAGGATGACTTCATGGTGTCAATCCAAGGGGTTTGCATCTGAATAGAGTGCAGTGTAAGGTAAAATGAACACAACATTAGCAAATAATTTAACACTTAGAAGAAATGAATGGTAAAAAAAACACACAAAAAAGTAAAAATATTCACCACATCACTGCTTGGGCAGAATTGAGTGCTTATGAAACGTCATAGGTTACAGGTTAAAGGTCAGCCATATCCTCGTCCATCTGCACTGTCTGTAATTTGGCCAGCTCCTTCTCCTCCCCCGGCTCCATCTCCCCACACATGACCCGCACCATCTCATTCACCCCATCGCCACTTGCGTCCACCTTACTCTCTGACACAGACATGTAGTTGTTGTTCATGCCAGGGCCCAGGAGGTGTGAGGAGGGGACAGGTTGTGGGTTGTGGCCCCTGAGGTACTCAGGCTGGAGGTGGTGTCCGTTCGGGTCTGTTTGGGCCATCAGAGGGGTGCTGACGGTGAGGGTGGTGTAGACCTCAGGCTCTGGACTGGAGGAGCTGACCATGGTTACATCAGAGGAAGGGGTGGGGCCCTGGCTAGAGGGGACCTCCTCTGAGTTTAGGGGGGCTGAGGAGTAACTGAGCTGCCCACTGGTGTCCAGGTGAAGGCCATGATGGTAGGAGTACACCCCACCGCCCCCACCTCCCTCCATGGGCTCCTTCTTGATGGAGGTCTGTCCAGTGTTGCCCATGCTGTACAGCACTGTGCTGGGGTGCATGGGGGCCATGGCCAGCTTGTCCTGATGGTGCTGGTGGTGGTAGGAGTCCTCACTGGAAGAACTGACTGCTACATTGTTCACTTGGATTGTACCTGGGATAATCAATGACAGGACATTATACATCTTATACTCCTTACAAACAGTACTTTATACCCTTATCTCTGAACCACTATAACCAACTCCTGCTCAACTCGACTAACAGTCTTCCAAATCTCTGGCTTCACTCTTACTGTACTGTTGCTGTATGTTCTTAACTTCCAGCAGAAATACATCAAATCTCTGCTGTGTCTCTCTCACACCTAGGTTTTGAAGCTGACCCTGTGGGACCCAGGAGAGTTGTATTGATGTAAAAGTCTGTTATGGGCCAACAAAAAGGCATTTTTTTCTTTCTATTTTACTTTTCTGTTGTCCTGGTATGAAGTCTCTGCTTTTTGTCAAAGTAAGTGCTGTAATGACTCTCTCCTCGTTAGTAAGTTTTTCAGCCCTGTAATTGTCTGAAACAGATTCTCCTCCTCTCTCCCCCTGAGGTCAGGAGTGTGCAGTGATGATGACTTCAGAACCTGTGTTCTATTCATCTCTATAATTTTCAAGGACCACCATATATCGCCACACAAGATAATGGACTGTGTGTGTGTGTGTGTCTGGCATGTACGTCGAGCCCCAACTCATTGCAGTGCAGTAACAAGCCTCTGGCCTCAGACCCAAAGTCAGGAAGGCCAAATGCTAAGGCAGCTTCGACATATTGAATGCATAACAGAGCTGATGACTACACCCATTGCTATTTCAACCCAGGACTCATTCACTTTATTGAAGAAGAAGAAGAAAGGGATTTGGTTGCAATATTTAAAAGGTTAGGGTCAACTACCACCATATTCTTGTAAATGCACAGATAATGTATCTTTCATTAGCAATGAAGAAGACATTAAGTCCTAAAATACTGTAAGCAATAATTATCTCTCACCAATAAGCGTTATCGGCAAAACTTCAATGTGGGTTTTAAGTTTTCAATGTAGCTGACATAGAACTGACAACCAGTTTAAAGTCAACCCACCTTGTGAGAGTGCTGAGGTGGAGGAGCCAGAGGGGAGCTGCAGAGGAGGAAGACCTACATTGCTGTTGAGCAGAGATGCCCTGTTGCCGTCAGATATGCCGCTGTGCACATGGACCTGACTGTAACCGCCCAGCTGGAGCGTCCCTGAGGACGAACTGAACGTGAGGACGGACGAGCCGGCATTTTGAGCTGCCATGCCGTGAACCCCCTCCAGTTTCACCTCTGCCCCGTTCACACAGCCGGAGTAGGAGGCGTAGTCCACACCGGAGCTGCCCAGCCCCTTCTCCTGGCCTGCCTGCATCTGCATGTCCACACCAGAGCCCCCCATCAAGACCCCCCCAGAGAGCCGCTGGGGGTTGAAGGCCAGGGGCTGGACACCCAGGTTGAGCCCGTTGAACAGGATGTTGCTGGGGGCCTGGAGGTAAGACGAGCCACCATTATGGAAGACAGTGGAGGGGTTACTGGTCACTAGGTTCCCGTTAAAGAGAACCCCACTGCTGGATCCAGGGGGCATCTTGATGTCCCCAATCTGTTTGATGACCAACCCACTGTCCAGAGACCCTGTCTGCAGGGGGAGGGCCCCATGGGTCATCGCCCCGTCAGATGAATTGGAGAGGGGGAGTGGAGAAAGCTCTTCCTGTCCTTTACTAGACTCATCCTCTGTGCTGTGGTTGCCATCAGATTCACTGTGGGAAAAAAAGTCAGAGAGAAGGGACAGTGAGATATAGAAAGATGCTCGGGGACTGTCGGAATGAAATATGTCCTCTTCTACACTTTTGATAGATTTTAATAATAGAATTGTGTGTGGCAGAATAGAGGTCAGAGAAGTAAGTTGTCCTACTAGTTTGACTTACAGTATGTTGCTGTCTTTTGTGAGCGCAGAGGTGGAGTTTTACTATTGACAGAGTGAGTGAGACAGACAGATTTTGAAACCAAGATAATCATAGGCAGACCTGTGAGAATGTTGAGAAAGTGGGTGTGACTGTGTGTTTCTCACTCAGAGTGGTAGTGTGTTTGTGTGTGTATGTTGGGATGTAAACATTGCATAAATTAATACAATATTGCATCACTCACTAACAAGGAATAAACGGTCATTTCCTGTAAACAGAAGGCTACAGAGGGTAGTGCGAACGGCCCAGTAGATCACCGGGACCGAGCTCCCTGTCATCCAGGACCTCTATACCAGGCAGTGTCAGAGGAAGGCCCTAAAAATGGTCAAAGACTCCAGCCACCCAAGTCATAGACTATTCTTTCTGCTACCACACGGCAAGCAGTACCGATGCGCTAAGTCTGGAACCATTAGGACCCTGAACAGCTTCTACCCTCAAGCCATTAGACTTCTAAATATACTGAACAAAAAAAAATATTCAACATGCAACAGTTTCAAAGATGTTGCTGAGTTACAGTTAATTTAAGTAAATCAGTCAATTGAACTAAATTCATTAAGCCCGAACTATGGATTTCACATGGCTGAACAGGGGCATTAGGCCCACCAACTTGGGAGCCAGGCCCAGCCAATCAGAACGATTCCGCAGGTGAAGAAACCCGGATGTAGAGGTCCTGGTCTGGCGTGGTTACACGTGGTCTGCGGTTGTGAGGCCAGTTGGACATACTGCCAAATTCTGTAAAACGATGTTGGAGGCGGCTTATGGTAGAGAAATTAACATTAAATTATTTGGCAAAAGCTCTGGTAGGCATTCCTGCAGTAAGCATGCCCATTGTACGCTCCCTCAAAACTTGAGACATCTGTGGCATTGTGTGACAAAACTGCACATGTTAGAGTGGCCTTTTATTGTCCCCAGCACAAGATGCAACGGTGTAATGACCATGCGGTTTAATCAGCTTCTTGAAATGCCACACCTGGTGGATGGATTATGGATGGATTATCTTGGCAAAGGAGAAATGCTCAATAACAGGAATGTAAACAAATTTGTGCACAGAATTTGAGAGAAATAAGCTCCCTTTGTGCATGGACCATTTCTGGGATCTTTTATTTCAGCTAATGAAACATGGGACCAACACTTTACATGTTGTGCTTATATTTTTGTTCAGTGTAGTTACCCAAATAGCTACCAGGACTATGTGCATTGATCCCTTTTTGCAGTAACTCTTTTGACTCACCACATATGCTGCTGTTACTGCTTATTATCTGTCCTGTTGCCTAGTCACTTTAACCCTACCTATATGTACATCTCTTTTACATCATACCCCCACATGTCGACTCAGTACCGGTACCCTTTGTATATAGCCAAGTGAGTCATTGTGTATTTATTGTTTGTGCTATTATTTTTAAATTTTTCTCGCTGCATTGTTGGGAAAGGCCGTAAGTAAGCCTTTTTACTGTTAGTCTACACCTGATGTTTACAAAGCATGTGACAAATAACATTTGAATTGTTTTTTTGATTTGAACATGCAAAATACCTTATTTGCATACTAAGAAATGTGGCTGACTTGTCAATGCAACTTAATTGATCCCTCAAACTGTCTTAGCCAATTGAGATAGTGATAAAACCTCAAGCACAAGCACATATATAATTGTATAGAATCTTTGTGGGCACAACAACAGAGGTGAACCATGGAGATCTCACAAACATTGCTTCAAAGAGGTGTAGTGACGACCAAAAGTTTTACCCCGTGGAGAATACATTGCATTATATCTCTCCATTATTTAAACTCCTTCAGGACCTAGTAGGCTTGGACGACAATACAACCAACAGTGGACCTACCATTTGGTGCAATAAATTCCAGGGTGACAAATGTCAGCTGTGGCAACGTGACAACACAAATGGGCAATTCATTTATTTGTAATTTGGTGGTGATTGGTATATGTTTTGCTTTATTTTTTTTGTTTGCATAACTTCACAATTTAAGTTTTGTAATGTCAAGAAAATATTAAGAAATCGAACAATGCCATTTCCAATTGTATTTTTCATCATGAGTGAGTGACTGAAGCAGCTGCATTTCCCTCGCTACAAAAAAAGACTCGCTCTCTGAAATAAAGAGCCTCATTGACTCTGAGAAACTTCTGCTTCATCGTCTTGAGGCCTGCAAGCCAGTTATTGAAGAAGGATAGCTTATTCCTCTTCTCCATAAATTAACTTAATAACTATGGCTTATAATCACTTATTTTGTCACTCAAAGGACAATATTTTTTAGTCATTGGCAATATAATTATTGGCCTCCACATACTGGAATGAAGTGGATTGTAAACACAAAAAACGTCCTTCGAGCAAAAATGCCTGTGAGCTGTTTATGACATCATCTTTCTTGAAGTGTGTGTGTGTGCGTGTGTATGTGCGTGTGTGTGTGTGCGTGCTTCAATTGCTTTGGCAATGTTAACATATGTTTCCCATGCCAATAAATCCCTTGAATTGAATTGAGAGAGAGAGAGCGAGAGAAAGAACTCACCTCCACCAGGTGCACACGAGCTTTGTTCATAGAGAAGAAAACATAAAAAGAAGGGAATATATCTGCCTGCCTGTGGGTGGGTTTTTTTCAAACGAAACGCTGAAGGGAGGTTTTCTGATTACCCTCGGCTTAAAAGGAAAAGTAAACAGCTAAAGTGATTTATGTGGTGAGGTATTCAGTTGGTTTTGAACACACACAGGTGAGGTATTCAGTTGGTTTTGAACACACACAGGTGAGGTATTCAGTTGGTTTTGAACACACACACACGCGCGCACACACACACACACTGTCAGGAGACTATATAATTGTTTCATACTTATAGGCTAAATCTATAAAACAACTTATTTATAACACCATTTAGACTATATAAGTTATATTCGGAATATAGCAGGCTAATGTTGGACTGGTATCCATTTTCTTAGCGCCTGAACACTCAAAAGAAACCCGATCTGGATGTCAACAGCCTCATATTTCAAAACATTAGCGGCGTGTTTGCTACTTGGCACACTTTTTTGTTTCGGAATTACTCTATCTAATGTTAATTATTTACGCTGTCAACTCACATACCAAGCTCTATGGGCGATTACCATGCAATAGCCAGAGGCAGTCATGTGTGTGTATGATACAAGGAAAGCCAGCTCGACCTTGCCAGCAATAATCTCAAAAATCATTCCTGGTAATGAATGTACAATTTAAATGTGCCATTACGCACACTGTGCTATTTTCGTAAAATCAAGCAATCAACGGATACTTTATTTGTTCTTTCTCACCTTTTTGATTGCGCTTCGGATGGGTTTCTGTCCCTCTGTCTCCTGTTTTTGAACCAGTTGCTGACCTGCGTCAAAGAGAGTCCCGTGATTTTAGCGAGGTTTCTTTTCTCGGCTGGAGAGGGATATCTATTCTGCTTGTAGAGATCCTTCAGCGCGTTGCGGGACCTCTCTTTGAAGCAGTATACGGTCTCTTCCCCGTCCCAGATAGTCCGGGGGAGTGGGTACTTTCTCCGCAGGCGATATTTATCCACGGCGCCCAGGGGTCTCCCACGCGCTTTCTCTGCCTCGGTATACCGTGCCTTGTACCATAGGTCTTGCAGCGAGGAGTGATTGGACGGACTGAAGCTGTGGTTCTCCAAAATACTGTAGAGCTCCTGGTACCGAGCCTGATGAAAAGCGACGAGAGCTTGAGCTTTCAGAATGCTTTCGTTGCCGCGTAGCAGGTCACTCTGTGGCAAGGACCATAAAAACCTGGCCAGCCGGTCCACATTGCCTCCCTGCTGCAGAGCCTCGCAGACGCACGCCACTTGCTCCGGGGAGAATGCCAGGGAAGAAGTCGCGCTCACCAGAAGTTCACTGTGGACCGCATCAGTGTTCGAAGTTGCGCGCTCCATAGACAACTCCGCGGTATCGAGCGCCAGAAGCTTGATACACTCTCGCCTGTCCGTCTTCACATTTTCCTTCTGAATGTCATTTGAAATTGTGACTTCTCCTGAAGAAGAAGACATTTTTCAAGCCTTTCCTGGTAAGTCACTCCTCCCTGGTTCCGGCAAGCCTTCAGCCGATCAGGTTACCCCCTCGCCATGCGAATGCGATCGAATATCTGGCAGCAGCTGTAAGTGGATAGCGCTCCCCTTTCGTTCCAACGTGACTTTTACTCTGCGGGAACTGTAGCAAGAGGGCATTGGGGTCTGTCTGCAGGAGAGCCACCCGATTGGCTACGAAGGGCTCCGCCAGGGAGGAGCGACCTCGACCAAGAGACGAATGTTTGGTTTGCAGCTGTCACTCAAACATGACGTACAAAATTTCAAAGGTTTACCTGTACAAGGTGAATGTGGTTGGGATTTTGATATGGGAGCGGAAAATACTCTCCATATTGTCTGCATCATGGCATATTATTTTTTGATTGTACCAACTGAGCTGTGCGCTAATGGACTGCCCCTGTTAGCTAAATTAAATAATTTGTGATATGCGTACAGCAGCCTACTCTTTATAGCCTACGTTATACATTAAACTCCAACATCGATTAATATAAAAAAGCAAACTAATGAAAGTTTCTTATGCGTTAGCTCAGTTAATGGAAATTAACTGATAGGCTATTTGATTATCATAATGCAACAATAGCTGATACAAATACCTATTATTATTAGGCTCTGATCATTAGACTATTATTATTAGCAATGTTTTTAGCTGATTACTATAGTGAGTTTCTCATGTTTTCAAATAGGTAATCTAACAGGCTATCAAATGAAAATGCATAATTTTAGTTTAAAAAAATGAAATAAGCCTAAGCATTGTGGAGCTCTGAAAATGTCGTGTGTGTGTGTGTTTATTCTTGTTTTCATAATCTTACATTTGAAAATAACAAGATTTATCACTATTACGCATTTGTCCACTTAGTGAGGTGCGCTATGAGGGATCATTAACTAGGAACCGATCTTACCACCGACGTCCTTATCGGGACAATTTAAATGTGACACATTTTACCACTTGTGCGAACTGTTAAAGAGACATTGATAACTTGCTAGTTCATTGTTGACATCTATTTTCGGTGCTTTGTAGAGATGGACAACCATGGGTGTCCGAGATGCAAGACAGCAAAATACAGGAATCAGTCCCTGAAACGAATGGTGAATGTTTGTGAGTATCAATTCATGATAACTAGCTAACGTTAGCCTTCCCAGCTTTTAGCTGCATGTTTTCAATCCATGCAAGGAGGCAATGTGGACCGGCTGGCCAGGTTATGGTCCTTATATATATATGTGTATTATTTAGCCAGACAACTACAATAAGACATATCAAATAAACTGTAATGTTAGTTAGTACGTCTGTAAAGTTTGTCAAGCTGAACGTGAGGAGCTGTTACCTTTTGGTGCGTGATGTCAACATTCATGTTTGCTTGTTTTAATATGTTCTTTCTATTGGCAACATAAAAACGTATATTTGTCTCAGCGTGTCTTGTTTACAAGCTTTTACAGTATGCCCACGTTTAATGAACAGCGCTGGCTTGTTGTTTGTGATACGGAAACTGTTCCCATATATCAATTCTGGTTGATGTAGTCGCTCAGTATCTTTGGAAGTAACATTAAAAAAAGATTGCAATAAAGCTGTTCCCAAAATCCCCCCGGTTTTTTAAGCCCAGACATCCACCCAGTCTCCATGATGGAGAGGAGACCTGTTGATTTTATGGGTGTTGAAGCTGATGAAAATGCTGGTGTCTGCTGGAGCATATGTTCGACCCTGCATGTTTATTGACCGTACCATCAGGAAGTGGCTGTGCTTCGTCATCAGGTCAGCCCACTCATAACTCAGAGCTTCTGTTCTGTCTGGACGCAGGGTCACACTGGGAGAAAATTGAAATAACTTTGCAATAAAGCAATTTAGAGGATTGCCCTTCCCTAGCTCCGGTCACCTTGCTGGTGCTCTTCAGAGCTGTTTACCAGATCATCAGGGTGCTGCTAGGAAACTGCAACCACACACATTGGGATGTTGTCTTTGACTGTCCCGACTGCTGGTTATTTGACTAAGGTTTGGTGTGATATTGTTGATGTGCAAATGTTGTGCAATCTCGGAACCCAGAACTAAATCCGATCTGTCACTGGAGATAAGCCTAATCTTGACAAAAGTGGTATTTTTTTCATAGTCAAAAATATCCTGCCCACCTATCTGGTTGTCTGTCTGTCGGTCAGTCTGGCTCTCTGTTGGTCTGACTGTCAATTAGTCAAGCTGTGGCAAGGTCTTATCTGCTTTGGGGAGAGAGTCTTGCTGACAGCTGACAACGCTGTGAAGCCATCCAGTCTAGGCCGTCCCGTGCGCTATATGGAACCACTCCACCCTGCATCTAAATTTAAACCCCACTGTGGCACATTTACTGTCGCCGTGGCCTTCTGTTATTTATTACCTACGCACAATGACGCAGGATCTGTGTCCTTTGGCGACGACACAGCACAGATGCCGGTGGGCCAGGGATATTACCCAGGCTGGGGAGGTACAGATCAAGGAAGGACTGATAGGGACACCTCTGCATGTGGAGGCTAGGTTCTTGTGATCTACCGTGTCATTTATGACATTCATCTTCCCATTAGTTAAAGAGTCAATCAAATGTCCCAGTGTTTTCTGGCTGTGGCTCCTTACGTTTTAGGTGTTACTGGCAGGAATGTGGCGTCACAGTAGGTTAGCGGTGTTTTTTTTGTGTTTCAATTTCGTGGTATCCAATTGTTGTAGTAGCTACTATCTTGTCTCATTGTACGGGCTCAGGAGAGACGAAGTAATGCGTCCTCCGATACACAACCCAACCAAGCCGCACTGCTTCTTAACACAGTGCGCATTCAACCCGGAAGCCAGCCGCACCAATGCGCCGGAGGAAACACCGTGCACCTGGCCACCTTGGCTAGCGCACACTGCGCCCAGCCCGCCACAGGAGTCGCTGGTGCGCGATGAGACAAGGACACCCCTACCGACCAAGCCCTCCCTAACCCGGGCGACGTTAGGCCAATTGTGCGTCGCCCCATGGAGCCTGGGAGCGAACCCAGGGACTCTGATGGCACAGCTGGCGCTGCAGTACAGCGCCTTTAACCACTGCGCCACCTGGGAGGCCAGGTTAGCGGTGTTTGATGGCCAGGTGATTACGACACAAAGGGATCTCCTGCCTGGGCCCACGCACCACAGCTGCTTGTGTGGGAGTCCAGAGCATGGAGTCCAGAGCATGGAGTCCAGAGCATGGAGTCCAGAGCATGCAGAGCATGGAGTCCAGAGCATGGAGTCCAGAGCATGGAGTCCAGAGCATGGAGTCCAGAGCATGGAGTCCAGAGCATGGAGTCCAGAGCATGGAGTCCAGAGCATGGAGTCCAGAGCATGGAGTCCAGAGCATAGAGGGCTTTATGTGAGAAACAGGTGAACCAGCCCCTATGTGGCTGCATTGTTCCTACCTTCAATAGTGTATAGGAGGAGGAGGAGGAGGAGGAGGGAGGGAGGGAGGCAATGTCACTGGCTGTTGGGGTTGCGGAGGGGGAGGGGGTTGTCTTTGCTGTGCCAGGCCCCTGTTTACCTCCTTTCTGACCTGCTGACAGCTGCAGATGGGAGAGATATGAGCTCTGAGCAGGACAGGTGAGGGGGAGGACTAGAGGTGCAGGGCTCGCTCACCACTCTGCTACAGTGAGAACAGTTCTGGGAGAGAGGAAGAGACAGAGGGAAAGATAGCGTATGCTAGAGAAATCGTGTGGATGATGCTGGACATATTACCGTATAGCCTCTCAAGCCCTTATGCCCAGCAGCAGGAGAAAGGCACAATTTGAAAGATGATGCTGCAGTAGATGGCAGGCATTTTATGGGCTCTTGACCTATTCTGTCACACCGTGTATTAGTGATGTATGGGTAGACTCATAACCCGCAGTCCCCGTGCTTATAACCGCAAAATATTGTGTGGATGAAGGACAGGTGGGTTGCAGTCGGGTTGAATAAAGAGAAAACAATGCATTCATAAATCCATAATGTATCATTTTTGTGCAATTTACGCTGAGTGAAATGCAATGCTGCATAAAAAAAAAAAATCAGTTTCCCATGTATATCAAGAATGTTCCACCATCATAAGGACATCCAGACAACTTGACATAACTGTGGGAATCATTGTAGTCAACATGGGCCAGCATCACTATGGAACACTTTTGACACCTAGAGTCCATGCCCCAACGAATTGAGGCTGTTCTGAGGGCAAAAGGGGGTGCAACTCAATATTAGGTAGGCGTTTCTAATGTTTTGTACACTGTGCATATCATTGAGGTTTTTCTTTCATTATTTTAGGCTATCTGACATTAGAGCATAAGTTTAAGCTTCAGGGCCTAACTCTACACGTGCAAAATAGCCTACACGCCAATCGCCAAATGCTTTTGGAAACGGGCAGAAAACGTTAACATCGATCCACTGAGGCAAACAGGACAATGTCAGAGTTGAAGTCAATAAGAGAAAAGTTGCGAAGTGGAGAGATGAAAATAAAGATAGAGGGAGGGCCAGACAACATAACAAATCTTTCCTAAACATTAGTTATGTGTGATTGTGAGAAGCTATACAAATTCAACAGTCCAAATCCAACAGATGGGGACTTCAAATAGGCCTATGGCACGACAAGGGAACTGTAGCCTGCTGTTCAGATCGGTTAAATGGAAACTGAAATCTGGACACTGACTAAAGGTTTATAACCTCTCACATAGTCTTTTATATTATCTCCTGCAGAATTAAGCATTTCTTGCAGTAAAATTATACACCAAATGTACGTTTTGACTCGGGGAACATGAGAGAATATGACGGCTATCTTTATCAGCATCATAAAAGCTGATAGTATTTCAACCACATAAAATATAGATCCAAGCCGAACTGAAATCTTATCAGAAAAAGGTTGGGTCGTTTTCACAGCTTTACATTTCCTTTACAACTAGCACAGGAAATCATTCCCGATTTCTGTTGTTGTTGACTTATTGCATTTTCTCCTCAGTCCCTAAATGTCTTTGATCTGCAAAAGAAGCAGAGATGACGGAGAACTTGACCGATATCAAATATATTGAAGCGTTCATTCTACCGATTTAGGGCATTGTTCTGGTGAGCAAGGGTTTATATAGTCTTCTAGGTCAACATATAATGACAGAAGATAAGCTGCTTGTATCTAATTGTAGACAAGTTGACTAACAAATAGCCTAAAAAAATGTCTGAAATTATAAGCAGAAACGTATCTAAATGAGGCAAATAAAAATCCTGCATCCCCTGTTAATGTTGCGCATTGTGTATTCTATTATTTTTATTTTTTTCTCTCTGCATTGTTGGGAATGGCTCGTAAGTCAGCATTTCACTATTAGTTTACGAGGCATGTGGCAATAAAAATGTATTTGACAATCAGAGGGGCCTATTCAAATGGCTTGTCTGAGAGGAGCTAGCCTGAAGATGGCAAGTTCACTTTGAAAGTCTCCTCACTCCAATCTTCTCTTAGTTTCACCTCTTTGCTCTACAATTACAGAGGATTTCCCCTGTGGAAGGGTCCGTTATGTGGTCCATTTATGGGACAGGGGGCAAGCTACGCCCAACTCCTGGACCTACCTGATGAATGGGCTCTTTGTGGGTCTGTGGAAACAAGCAGCAAACCCCCCTTTTACCTCCATATGGCCAGGCCTATACCTCTCCTGTAGCCTGGGGCCACAGTGAACATCTGCCCCTACTGGGCTGCACTCGAACAGGGGGCCCTCTCATGGTCCTGGGGACCAACCACGTACAGGATAATTTTTGTTTTATTTATGTTTTTTGTGTGATAAATCCAGCAATTGTTGAACACTAGGCCAATTTGCTCATGTTTTGTGAGATCTTTTCTATACTAGAGGGTAGTGATGAACCGATATGACATTTTTGGCTGATACCGATATCCAATATTTTCCTTGCCAAACAAAATTATACCGATATGTATAACAGATATAAAAAAATTGCAGCCTTTTTAAGCATTCTAGTACAGTTAAATAGTTAGACCACTGCGTCCATGTGTGTGTTTTAAGGCACTGCATCTCAGTGCAAGAGGTGTCACTACAGTCCCTGGTTCGATTCCAGGCTGTATCACATCTGCTCATAGGGTGGCGCACAATTGGCCCAGCGTCGTCAGGGTTTGGCTGGTGTAGGCCGTCTTTCTAAATAATAATTTGTTCTTAACTGACTTGCCTAGTTAAATAAAGGTTACACACCACACTGACCAAAAAGTTATTTTGTTGGTATTTACGTATGTCCCCATTACCAGTAAAACATAATCAAAACCTATTTCTTTCACTTACTTGCTGTGCTGTTTCGGTGTTTCATTCTCAACCAAGATTTCTATGGAACGCTGTTTGGGTCTTTGAGTGTCAAAAAATACATTATTTAACCCTACTTGACATGTCAAATAACACCATTTGACCAATCAGGACCTGAATATGACTGCATGTCACATAATTTAATGCGTTCATAAATCTTTTACGTAGTTATTACACATTGATTACACTATCACTCGTATTTCATGTCACAACTATTCATCGATACGTATGCTATGATGCTGGTAAAGTTGTCTCGCGCACCTACAAAAAAAGCTAGCTCATGGATGCAAACAATGTTCTTCCCCAAAACATAGCAAAACGACATCTGTTTCAGTAGCTATAGTTAGTTAGCTAACTATATAGCTAGGTGTCATCTAAAATAACCCCAATTTATAAGATCGTTCTTACTTGATTAATGGTGGTCGGACCCATCTATGTGAAGCTAGCCACAATAAGGATTAGCCACAATAGTGGACTTTGCATTTAGCCTTCAAAATAAAAGCATGACATAATTCTACTATTTGTATTAATTTGCATCACTGTCAATTACGTATTTTTATTTTGAAGGCAAACTGCAAATTCCACTATTGTGCCTAATCTTTATTGTGGCTAGCATCACAACACATAACCCGGTCGAGCAAAACTAGCCAGATGAAGCTACCAGGCTGCTTATAACGTTAGCTTTAGCCAACAGGGTTAAGTAGCTGGCTAGCTATTTATTTTCCTGAACTGAAATTCAGTATCAATCGGCGAACAACAAGTGGCAACCTAGCTAATACTTACTCGCAAGGATTCCTAAATCATTGATTAATGAGTAATGAATAATGAAAATGACAGCAGTTTTTACAGGTCATTGAGTGGCTGCTGCCAACACACTGACACTGACTCAACTCCAGCCACTTTAATAATGGGAATTGATGGGAAATGATGTAAATATATCACTAGCCACTTTAAACAATGCTACCTTATATAATGTTACTTACCCTACATTATTCATCTCATATGCATACGTATATACTGTACTCTATATCATCGACTGCATCCTTATTTAATACATGTATCACTAGCCACTTTAACTATGCCACTTTGTTTACATACTCATCTCATATGTATATACTGTACTCGATACCATCTACTGTATCTTGCCTATGCTGCTCTGTACCATCACTCATTCATATATCCTTATGTACATATTCTTTATCCCCTTACACTGTGTATAAGACAGTAGTTTTGGAATTGTTAGTTAGATTACTTGTTGGTTATCACTGCATTGTCGGAACTAGAAGCACAAGCTTTTCGCTACACTCGCATTAACATCTGCTAACCATGTGTATGTGACAAATAAGATTTGATTTGATTGTTTTCAAGCTGATTGTATTGGTGCTAACTAGGTACCAAGCTAAAGCTAGCTACCCAAGAAGTTGAGGTTGAACAAATTATGCTACCAACGCAGTATTGTAAACTCATCGTTTAAGGCCGGTGTTTGCTGACTTTTTTTGTACAGCTTTGACAGTGCTACTCTTATCTTTTTTGACATGCAAAGACCCATGACGTGAAACAAATCAAATTAAATGTATTTATATAGCCCTTCTTACATCAGCTGATATCGCAGTGCTGTACAGAAACCCAGCCTAAAACCCCAAACAGCAAGCAATGCAGGTGTAGAAGCACGGTGGCTAGGAAAAACTCTCTAGAAAGGCCAAAACCTAGGAAGAAACCTAGAGAGGAACCAGGCTATGAGGGGTGGACAGTCCTCTTCTGGCTGTGCCGGGTGGAGATTATAACAGAACATGGCCAAGATATTCAAATGTTCATAAATGACCAGCATGGTCAAATAATAATAAACACAGTAGTTGTCGAGGGTGCAACAAGTCAGCACCTCAGGAGTAAATGTCAGTTGGCTTTTCATAGCCGATCATTAAGAGTATCTCTACCGCTTCTGCTGTCTCTAGAGAGTTGAAAACAGCCGGTCTGGGACAGGTAGCGCGTCCGGTGAACAGGTCAGGGTTCCATAGCCGCAGGCAGAACAGTTGAAACTGGATCAGCAGCACAGCCAGGTGGACTGGGGACAGCAAGTAGTCATCATGCCAGGTAGTCCTGGCAATAGCTGTGACGCTATTACTGTGTAACTCCGGGTAGGGCAACATCTGAAAAATAATGCACTTGGTAGTGTTAACCGGTGCTCGACCAGTCGGCAAAAGCCAACATCACCCACGACAGAGGGGGTTGTCTCGCTGAAATTCTGTTACTCTTTCAAATGACTGCATGATTTGTTGACTGCTCGATCCACACAGAAGACATTGTGTTCTACTTTAGGAATGCGTGTAGCGCCAAATTTTACGTGGCGTCATTACGTCATGTACTTTCGTTATATAGGGATGCACGTCAGCTTTAAAATCGGTTTTGCACATTGGGAGTAGACATTGGCCGATTCCAATATGTTCACAGATTAAAAAAATGTATTTATTAATTTTTAATTATTTGTATTATATCGTGCATCCCTACTAGAGGGTGTGTTGGTGTTCATGATCTTTTGGCAGGTTTGCTTTGTTTTCCGCATATCTGATATGTAAACAGGTAAAGCCCAGTAGCGGTGCTGTTTCTCCCATAACTGCTTTTTCATTTAGAATCCTGCTGATGAGGTGAAAAAGATTTACTGCGTCTAGGCCTAAAGCACTCAAGTTCTGAAGAGGGTTTGAAAGAAATGAGACTTTGGAAACATACAATAAAAAATATAAAACATTGTAGGCCCAAGACGATTTTCCCCCTCAAATTTCATCACATTGAAAAAAAACCAAAACATTTTGGCTATGTTTTGAGGTTAAAACGGTTGTAGTCACTCCAGATGTGGCCATTTGGAAACCAGATGTTGGTGCTTGCTTCTGAAGGTGGCCAGCTAAGAGCAGGAAGCCTACGGAAGGTGAATTCCAGTGGAATAAAGCTCCACAGAGACTTAATTAAAGGAGTGGGCTGTGCAAACGTTTATCCAGCCCCCCCGCCTGCCACCCACCCCTCCTGCCGCCTACTTAGGGAAGATTTAAGACCTTCTCCATTGTCTTTAGGGTCCACTCCTCACTTGAGTGTGATTGATGGGTAAACTCCTACCTGCTTAAAGGTGTGATTGATGAGTAAATGTTGCTCGGCCCGAAAGTGGCTCTGGTGGTAGCTATGGCCGTGTTGTTTTGATGGCTTTTTACATTTTTTAAATGTATTATTATTATTTGTTAAACCTTTATTTAACTAGGCACTTCAGTTAAAAACAAATTCTTATTTTCAATGACGGCCTAGGAACATTGGGTTAACTGCCTTGTTCAGGAGCAGAACGACAGATTTTTACCTTGTCAGCTCGGGGATTCGATCTTGCAACTTTTAGGTTACTCGTTCAACGCTCTAACCACTAGGCTATTTTGCCGCCCCGCTTGTGGAAGGACCCTCTGCATTGGAAAGTTTTCGTATTGGTGGACATTGACATTTGATGATGGAATTTGTGTGTCATGCAACAATTTCCTAGAACAGCTCTGTGTTGGCCAATGAGGGAAGGGAACCCCTCTATGCAGTAAGACTTATTAAACCAGACTAATACAGGAACACTGAGACATGATATGTCTAATGTAGTCCTGTTGTTAATTGATGTCGTTTATAATGAAATATTTATCTCTAAACTACCATAACTGTTTTGTCTTTTTTGGGATCTTATTAATATTAGACCAGTTGTTAGAGCACTTTCAAGGTCATAAGAAATGATTACGATCCTGACAATGTTGAAAGAAGCCCGAGCCTTTTCAGGGAACTTAAGCATCAGTGGAATTTGAAATAGTTTAGTGATGAGAAGCTGTGGGTGCATTGCTGAACTGGATTTTGTATTGTGTGCAGTGTGGCACGCTGACTGTTTGAGGAACTTTGAAATTACAATAGAAAAAATACATTTCCAGTGCAGACAAACAATCTTTGGCATGGGTGTCAGATTAATTTCCTGTCTGTCTGCAACATTTCATTCATGATTCCTACCGTCTGAACTATTACATGAAGGTAATATAAGATGGCCATTATCACCTGTTGTGGGGCTGATAACACGCATACATATTATATAAAATGGAGGAATACCACCAGGCCATTGCTAAGGAAAAGTGCATTAGAGATGCATGTAGGTAATAGATTTAGACCTGCCTGCTCCAAAGAATAAGGCTTCTTCTGTAGAGCTTTGTATATACAGTTGAAGTCGGAAGTTTACATACTTAGGTTGGAGTCATTAAAACTCATTTTTCAACCACTCCACAAATTTCTTGTTAACAAACTATAGTTTTGGCAAATCGGTTAGGACATCTACTTTGAGCATGACACAAGTCATTTTTCCAACAATTGTTTACAGACAGATTATTTCACTTATAATTCACTGCATCATAATTCCAGTG
This sequence comes from Oncorhynchus keta, assembly GCF_023373465.1. Classification (NCBI taxonomy): domain Eukaryota; kingdom Metazoa; phylum Chordata; class Actinopteri; order Salmoniformes; family Salmonidae; genus Oncorhynchus; species Oncorhynchus keta. Next base: position 24,882,656 of record NC_068449.1, read on the forward strand.
GGTTAGAAGTTTACATACACTAAGTTGACTGTGCCTTTTAAACAGCTTGGAAAGATCCAGAAAATGATGACATGGCTTTAGAAGCTTCTGATAGGCTAATTGACATCATTTGAGTCAATTGGAGGTGTACCTGTGGATGTGTTTCAAGGCCTACCTTCAAACTCAGTGCCTCTTTGCTTGACATCATGGGAAAAGCAAAAGAAATCAGCCAAGACCTCAGAAAAAATGTGTAGACCTCCACAAGTCTGGTTCATCCTTGGGAGCAATTTCCAAACACATAAAGGTACCACATTAATTTGTACAAACAATAGTACGCAGGTATAAACACCATGGGACCACGCAGCCGCCATACCGCTCAGGAAGGAGACGCATTCAGTCTTCTAGAGATGAACGTACTTTGGTGCGAAATGTGCAAATCAATCCCAGAACAACAGCAAAGGATCTTGTGAAGATGATGGAGGAAACAGGTACAAAAGTATCTATATCCACAGTAAAACGAGTACTATATCAACACAATCTGAAAGGCCGCTCAGCAGGGAAGAAGCCACTGCACCAAAACCGCCATAAAAAAGTCACTCTGGTTTGCAACGACTCATGGGGACAAAGATCATACTTTTTGGAGAAATGTCCTCTGGTCTGATGAAACAAAAATAGAACTGTTTGGCAATAATGACCATCGTTATGTTTGGAGGAAAAAGGGGGAGGCTTCCATGCCGAAGAACACCATGGCATCATGAGGTAGGAAAATTATGTGGATATATTGAAGCAACATCTCAAGACATCAGTCAGGAAGTTAAAGCTTGGTCGCAAATGGGTCTTCCAAATGGACATGCATCCAAAGTTGTACAAAATGGCTTTAAGGACAACAAAGTCAAGGTATTGGAGTGGCCATCACAAGGCCCTGACCTCAATCCCATAGAAAATATGTGGGCAGAACTAAAAAGGCGTGTGCGAGCAAGGAGGCCTACAAACCTGACTCGGTTACACCAGCTCTGTCAGGAGGAATGGGCCAAAATTCACCCAAATTATTGTGGGAAGCTTGTGGAAGGCTACACTAAATGTTTGATCCAAGTTAAACAATTTAAAGTTAAGGCTACCAAATAGAATTGAGTGTATGTAAACTTCTGACCCACTGGGGATGTGGTGAAAGAAATAAGAGCTGAAATAAATCATTCTCTACTGTTATTCTGACATCTCACATTCTTAAAATAAAGTGGTGATCCTAACTGACCTAAAACAGGCAATTTTTACTTGGATTAAATGTCAGGAATTGTGAAACACTTTAGCCAAATACATTTAAACTCAGTTTATGTAAGCTTCCGACTTCAACTGTATGTGTGTGTGTTTGACACATTTGTGTGTCTGTTTCCTCAGATGTGCGAGCTGTGTGGACATGCTGTTTGTGAGTGGCTCGGGGGAACTGTGTGCAGTGTGGCACGCCCCTGAGGAAGAGTAACTTCCACATGCAGCCCTTCAAAGACCCAGCCATCGACAAGGAGGTGGAGATCCGCAAGAAGGTGCTCAAGATGTGATTGAGGGGCACGGGGGAGAAGGGTGTGTCTCTGTGTGTGTTTGTGTTCAGCCCTCTCCTCCCTCTCCTTAAGCTTCCTTTGTCTTTGTCATTATGCTGTTTGTTTTGTAGACAATGGCCCCTCAGGGGTTGCTCAAATGGGAAGGCTCTTTCCCTGCCATACATCTGCCTCAGCCCCTCCCGTTCTGTCCATCCCTCATCTTTGTTTCTTTAGCCCTGCTATTTCAATGTAATGTGAGCAAACAAGTATTAGGCCTGATACTTAGGGTATATATATATTTTGTCCTCTTCTCCTTCACAGTTAGAATGAGAGACTTTGACTTCTCCAGCCTGAGAGAATACAATGACTATTTGGAGCAAGTGGAGGAGATCGGTGAGAGCAGGCTGTGGATTCGGGAGATGGAGAGATAGAGGGGGGTCTTAGTGCATTGGTCTCTGGCCTTGGCTCTGGATGTTGAAGTTTTACAGGTGTTAGTGCCAGCCAGGGTCAGAGACCCACCAGTCTCTCTCTGCCAATTCTCAGAGATCTCTGTCAGATGGTGTTTGCACTGTGACTATGGGTTAGCCTATGGTTTCCTATGCTTACATTGTCAGAAACATGGTTTATTACTTTTAGAGAAAAACACTACTGGTCAAAAGTTTTAAAACACCTACTGATTCAAGGGTCTTTATTTTTTTTAACCATTTTTGACATTGTAGAATAATAGTGAAGGCATCAAAACTATGAAATAAAACAGATGGAATTATGTAGTTACCAAAAAAGTGTTAAACAAATCAAAATATATTTTAAATTCTTCAAATAGCCACACTTTGTCTTGATGACCGCTTTGCACATTCTTGGCATTCTCTCAACCAGTTTCATTAGGTAGTCACCTGGAATGCATTTTAATTAACAGGTGCGCCTTCTTAAAAGTTCATTTGTTGAATTTCTTTCCTTAATGCGTTTGAGACAATCAGTTATGTTGTGACAAGGTAGTGGTGGTATACAGAAGATAGCCCTATTTGGTAAAAGACCAAGTCCATTTTATGGCAAGAACAGCTCAAATAAGCAAAGAGAAACGACAGTCCATTAATATTTTAAGACATGAAGGCCAGTCAATACGGAACATTTCAAGAACTTTTGAAGTTCCTTCAAGTGCAGTCGCAAAAGCAATCAAGCACTATGATGAAACTGGCTCTCATGAGGACCGCCACAGGAATGGAAGACCCAGAGTTACCTCTGCTGCAGAGGATACGTTCATTAGGGTTAGCAGCCTCAGAAATTGCAGCCCAAATAAATGCTTCACAGAGTTCAAGTAACAGACACATCTCAACATCAACTGTTCAGAGGAGACTGTGTAAATCAGGCCTTCATGGTCAAATTGCAAAGAAACCACTTCGAAAGGACACCAATAAGAACAGACTTGCTTGGTCAAAAAAAAACATGAGCAATGGACATTAGACTGGTGGAAATCTGTACTTTGGTCTGATGAGTCCAAATTTGAGATTTTGGGTCTCAACCGTCGTGTCTTTGTGAGACGCAGAGTAGGTGAAGGGATGATCTCCACATGTGTGGTTCCCACCATGAGGCAAGGAGGAGGTGTGATGGTGTGGGGGTGCTTTGCTGGTGACTCTGTCAGTGATTTATTTGGAATTCAAGGCATATTTAACCAGCATGGCTACCACAGCATTCTGCAGCGATACACCCTCCCATCTGGTTTGGGCTTAGTGGGACCATCATTTGTTTTTCAACAGGACAATGACCCAGCACACCTCCAGGCTGTGTAAGGGCTATTTTACCAAGAAGGAGAGTGATGAGAGTGCTGCATCAGATGACATTGCCTCCACAATCCCCCGACCTCAACCAAATTAAGATGTTTTGGGATGAGTCGGACTGCAGAGGGAAGGAAAAACAGCCAACAAGTGCTCAGCATATGTGGGAACTCCTTCAAGACTGTTGGAAAAGCATTCCAGGTGAAGCTGGTTGAGAGAATGCCAAGAGTGTGCAAATCTGTCAACAAGGCAAAGGGTGGCTATTTGAAGAATCTCAAATATAAAATATATTTTGATTTGTTAAACACTTATTTTGGTTACTACATGATTCCATATGTGTTATTTCATAGTTTTGATGTCTTCAATATTATTCTACAATGTAGAAAATAGTAAAAATAAAGAAAAACCCTTGAATGAGTAGGTGTTCTAAAACTTTTGACTGGTAGTGTACACTGGCAAGCCCTTGAATTGAAACATTAAACCTTATTTATACATTTTAAAACAATTCATTATCAATAGTCTGGTGCTTTGCAACATCATACTTTAGGTTGTGCCGAATCCGATTTCCAGTATCTGCCCTAGATCATTTGAAGGGAAGTCTGTGCTAGTGTCTTGGAGGGCTATTCTGCTCCAGTCTATAACCTGACCAACAACCTTGAGGTGGAGGGCACCAAACACATCATGGAGGCGTACCAGAGAGAGAGAATAGAGACATCATTGAGAAGAACAAGGCCAAGCTGGTTGGGTACCTGTAATCCCACACTGACTCGCTCTGCCTTGCCTGATGAAACTCATCACTTATGCATTATTCTGTTGTACTACATGATCTCGCTCCCTCTCCCACCCTCTGTCTCCTCCTGCAATACTGACTACTAGGATATTGATTATTCCCTCTCTCTCTCTCCATCAGATGCGAGAGCAGGAGGAGCTGCTGTTGTTGGAGTAGCAGGGGAACGAGCATCGCAGGCTGGAGGCTCTGCAGGAGGAACAGAGACAGCTACAGGGCAGGAGGAAGAGCAAGCAGGCTCTACTAGATAATCTGGTGAGACACCTAGACATGTACACAGACACACACCTCATACAGTCACACTAATAAACACACATTGCCACATAGGCCAACGGGAACAAATTGTTCTATGACTTACAATCAGGTGACACACGTACAGGATGAACAAGCAGGATATATAAGATGAGCCAATGACTGGTAACTAGGCTTATTAAGAGCTTATTACTACTCTTCTGCTGTGGAGCTGCTGAAGCTTTGCTGTCCCCTCAGCATTGTTAGTGTTCTGTGCCTCCTGGCAAGTATCCTGGCTCCTTTGTGTTTAGCTACGGGCTTTAGAAGTGATTGTCCCTGTAGAGCAGCCTGGTATAGAGCGATCACAGATAGCAGGTTGAGCTGTTTGTTTGTTTGTTTGTTTAAACACTGGGCCTCTGTTGTTTGTTGGGAGATGAGCAGTAAGAACCCGGGGACACGCTCCTGTGCTTTGGCATTTACAGTAGAAATCTCTGAGGCCACACACGCACACGCACACGCACACACAGTAAAATATACACTACTTAACCCAAAGTATGTGGACACCTGCTCGTCAAACATCTCATTTCAAAATCATGGGTATTAATATGGAGTTGCCCCCCCCCTTTGCTACAATAACAGCCTCCACTCTTCTGGGAAGGCAATACACAAGATATTGGAACATTGCTGCAGGAACTTGCTTCCATTCAGACATACGAGCATTAGTGAGGATGGGCACTGATTTTGGGGAGTTAGGCCTGGCTAGCAGTTTGCGAGTCATCCCACTGATGTTCTATAGGGTTGAGGTCAGGGCTTTGTGCAGGCCAGTCAAGTTCCTCCACACCGATCTTAACAAACCGTTTCTGTATGGACCTTGCTTTGTGAACAGGGGCATTGTCATGCTGAAACAGTAAAGGGCCTTCCCCAACTGTTGCCATAAAGTTGGAAGCACAGAATCGTCTACAATGTCATTGTATGTTGTAGGGTTAAGATTTCCCTTCACTGGAACAAAGGAGCCTATCCCGAACCATGAAAAACAACCCCAGACCATTATTCCTCCTCCACCACCAAACTTTACAGTTTGCACTATGCATTCGGCGAGGTAGCGTTCTCCTGGCATCCGCCAAACCCAGGAGTGTTCGTTGGACTGCCAGATGGTGAAGCGTGGTTCATCACTCCAGGGAATACGTTTCCACTGCTCCAGAGTCCAATGGCGGCGAGCTTTACACCACTTCAGCAGACGCTTGGCATTGGGCATGGTGATTTTAGGCTTGTGTGCAGCTGCTCGCCATGAAAATCCATTTCATGACGCTTCCGACGAATTGTTATTGTTCTGACGTTGCTTCCAGAGGTAGTTTGGAACTCGGTAGTGAGTGTTACAACCGAGGACAGACGATTTTTACGCGCTTCAGCACTAGGGGGTCCCATTCTGTGAGCTTGTGTGGCCTACCACTTCGCAGCTAAGCTGTTGTTGCTCCTAGACTTTTCCACTTCACAATACCAGCACTTACAGTTGACCAGGGCAGCTCTAGCAGAGCAACTAACTTGTTGGAAAGATGGCATCCTATGACGGTGCCACCTTAAGTCACTGAGCTCTTCAGTAAGGCCATTCTACTGCATTTTCTTTGTCTATGGAGCTTGCATGGCTGTGTGCTCGATTTTATACACCTGTCAGCAATGGATGTGGCTGAAATGGCCAACTCCAGTAATTTGAAGTGGTGTCCACATACTTTTGTGTGTATATATAGTGTATCAATGATCAGATAGACAGATGTAGTGTTTGCAATGTATCCTGATAAGGGGCCATCAGCAGATCACCTCCAGCTGTTCATTATTCGGCTCCACACCTTTCTTTCTGCCTGGTGATGAAAACACTCCCAGCTCTGTGCCCACCTCCCGTCCACCCCGCGATAACATCCTGCTCCCTCCATGGATGGCATGCCTGGGCTTGTGTTTTCAGACCTCTAAGCTTGGCAACACTCCACCGGAGAAATTGCAATGTTCAACCTTCGCTTAATGGAGGTGAAGACATCGCAGTGTACTTGAAAAAAGGTCATACCACCAGGGTTTTAACATTGCTTGCATCAATAATCTGATGACTAGCCTTGAACCGCCTTGGTTTGTTGTGCAGTTATAGGGAGGAGCGTCTGATTTGATATTTTGAACTCTGAGGTTCCCAAGTTGCACATCTCATTTACATGTACCAGTCTTCGAAGCACCTCCCATCTTTTACTTAGTGTAAATCCGTTTTTTGCTTTATCAGGATTCGAAAATAGGATCACTCACCTCATACCTGTATTTGGATGTTCCCCTTCAGGAACGCTCTCATGTCACCACCATCCTGCTGGCACCAACACAAGGACCGGACTGCCCAGCTGGAGACCCAAATTGAGAAGCAGAAACAGGTGGTCAAACCCACCATCTTCTCCACTGGCATCCCTATGGTGAGTACCGCATGCCACATACAAGCACACTGACTGTCCTGACTGTGCAGGCTGGCTTAAGCCTACCACATAGTTGGCAAACAAACAACATCCAAACAGGCTAGCTCACACAGACATGCTAGTGAATGTCCAGCATGCACCCTGGGTCGGCCTTGTCTAGTTTAAAGTTAAAGTGCGATGAGCTCACACGAATACTCTGCCTACGTGACTTCACTCAATGGTAACATATGGTTATCTTCCTTACACAGAGCCCAATGCAGTTTATCTTACTGGGGGCACACACTATGCTCTTTAGGTACATGCTAATTCATTGTTAGCATATTACAGTGGTGGTCAGTTTAGATTAGCTTCACGCTAATGGTTGGGAAGCCCTTGAAGGTGGATGTTGCTGCAGTGTATTGTGTCCTTATCAAGGGTCTCTGCCTGGTGTGGGAACAAGCCCTCAACTCCTCTGTAATGTCATCACTTTCCTACCTGCAGCCCTCAGAGACAGAATGAGGGCTCTGCCTCTGTGTTTTGTTGAGCTGTCAGCTATGTGTTATTCATGGTGTCTGTTAAGGCCTTCTTCCATTTGGCAACTGCTTTGTTTTCCTCCACAGTTGTTTATTTGAATTTTACAGTGATGAGATAAAGCGATGCCATCACCCTCCTTCTCCTCCAGCCCCTATGAGAGGCGTAGCGGTTTTCCCAGGGTGCAACGGTGCGTGGGAGAAATCTCTGCTCAGTGCTCACCTAGTCTCATCTCCATGACAGTGGAGAAGTCTTTCTCCAGACACACTCATATTTCTATACATTACATTGGGGAATTTGCATGCAGAGTCTAGAAACCTTTTATTCCAGTGTATTTGATAGCCATTTAAACCCAAAGACATGACCATTGCCCATTTTTCATCCACCATTGGGGGGGGGCTGCTCCAGTATGGCTGGCTTCACATGGAGGAGGATGTGGTTCTCTCTAACTGACTGAATATGCAGCATGAAGTCGAACATGCTGATGGAGAAAGGGTTGTAGGATGCTGTTGCTCTTGGCTCTGACTCTGGCTGTTTTTCCTCACTTTTCCCCCTCTCTTTCCCTCTTTTCTCCTCCTCCCTCTGGCTCGGGGTGGGGTAGAGCGGTTGCCAGGCGTGTCTGGAAACCGCAAGACTTCAGTTGGGCTTCAGTGTGGTTTTTCTTTCCCCTCACCTCAGTCCAGAAGACTAACTTCTGTTTGACTTGGTGGCATTTCAAGGTGGCGCGGTTGATTCCTGCAGAACACCGGCTTATTTAGAACCATTTATTTAGTTAAAAAAAACATATATATTTCGTTAGTTTGTGGTGTCCTGTTTGAGGTACGATTGAAATGAGAGAAGATGGAGTCGTGTTGCTGTCATTTCAGAGAGCAACATTTTCAGAGAGCGGGAGAGAAACATTTATTCTCAGATCGAAAAATGATCTTTCCATTAATCAATAATAGGCTGTGTGAAGGGCTGTATCAAGGGTACTTCTCTCTCCTCTTAACTATCATGTCCTGGACATGGAAGCAGACTGAGAGAAAGATGAAAAGAATGAAGGAGGTGAAAGGTGAAACGACTTCAGCGCCTCCATGGTCATGGCTTGTCTCCTCTGGGGGTTTGGAAGCAGGGGGTTTGGCCCCACAGAAGACTCTGCAGGCAGGCAGGCCAAGGTATTTGCATTTATTGAGGATCCCCATTATCTGTTGCCAAGGAAACTCTTCCTGGGGTCCAACAACATTAAGGCAGTTATATACAATTAACAATATTACATGTAATTACATTTTATAACACCGTTCCCTCGGGTCACTACTCTACTACCACACATTTACAATACAGAATCCATGTGTACGTGTGTGTGTGTGTGTGTGTGTGTGTGTAGAATCTTATCACTTGTAAGCGCGCGCGCGTGTGTGTCTCTTCACATTCCCCGCTGTTTCATATTTTTATGTTATTTAAATCTGATTTTACTGCTTGCATCCGTTACATGATGTGGAATAGAGTTCCATGTAGTAAAGTGCACCTCCCATAGTCTGTTCTTGACTTGGGGATTGTGAAGAGGATGTCTTGTGGGGTATGCATGGGTGTCCAAGCTGTGTGCTAGTAGTTTAAACAGACACCTCAGTGAGTTCAACATGTCAAGGCTTCTTACAAAGACAACTAGTGATGAAGTTTATTGCTCCTCCACTTTGAGCCAGGAGAGATTTACATGCATATTATTAATGTTAGCTCTCCATGTACATTCAAGGGCTAGCCATGCTGCCCTGTTCTGAGCCAATTGTAATTTTCCAAGGTCCCTCTTAAACCCTAATTAAACCCTGACCTGAAGACTGAACAGTAGTCCTGGTGCGACAAAACTAGGGCCTGTTGGACCTGCCTTGTTGATAGTGTTGAAAGGCAGAGTTATACTTTATTATGGACAGACTTCTCCCCAACTTAGCTACTGTTGTATCAGTATGTTTTGACCATGACAGTTTACAATCCGGGGTTACTCCAAGCAGTTTTGTCACCTCAACTTGCTCAATCTCCACATAGTTTATTACAAGGTTTAATTAGGGTTTAGTGAATTATTTGTCCCAAATACAATGCTTTTAGTTTTAGAAATATTTAGGAGTAACTTATTCCTTGCCACCCATTCTGAAACTAACTGCAGCTCTTTGTTAAGTGTTGCAGTGATTTCACTCGCTGTAGTAGCTGACGTTGTGAGTCATCTGCATACATAGACACACTGGCTTTACTCAAAGCATGTCATTAGTAAAGATTGAAAGAAGTAAGGGGCCTAGACTGCTGCCCTGGGGAATTCCTGATTCTACCTGGATTATGTTGGAGAGTATTCCATTAAAGAACACTCTGTTCTGTTAGATGGGTAGCTCTTTATTCATAATATAGCAGGGGGTGTAAAGCCATAACAAATACATATTTCTGGCAGCAGACTATGATCAATAGTGTCAAAAGGCACACTGAAGTCTAACAAAACAGCTCACACAATCTTGTTTGTCATCAATTTCTCTCAGCCATTCATCAGTCATTTGTGTAAGTGCCGTGCATGTTGATTAGAGGTCGACTGATTATGATTTTTCAATGCCGATACCGATTATTGGAGGACCAAAAAAAGCTGATGATGATTTTTTGAATGTATCATTTGTAATAATGACAATTACAACAATACCGAATGAACACTTTTATTTGAACTTAATATAATACATCAATCAAATCAATTTAGCCTCAAATAAATAATGAAACATGTTCAATTTGGTTTAAATAATGCAAAAACAAAGTGTTGGAGAAGAAAGTGAAAGTGCAATATGTACCATGTAAAAAAGCTAACGTTTAAGTTCCTTGCTCAGAACATGAGAACATATAAAAGCTGGTGGTTCCTTTTAACATGAGACTTCAATATTCCCAGGTAAGAAGTTTTAGGTTGAGGTTATTATAGATATTATAGGACTATCTCTCTATTAGAGGTCGACCGATTAACTTCTTGCGTTGAGCCATCCCGGATCCGGTATCGTGACTACAGCCTCAAGCTCATTACCATAACGCAACGTTAACTATTCATGAAAATCGCAAATGAAATTAAATTAATCTATTTGCTCTCAAGCTTAGCCTTTTGTTAACAACACTGTCATCTCAGATTTTCAAAATATGCTTCTCAACCATTGCAAAACAAGCATTTGTGTAACAGTATTGATTGCTAGCGTAGCATTTAGCATAGCATTTAGCGTGAGCATTCAGCAGGCAACATTTTCACAAAAAACAGAAAAGGATTCAAATAAAATAATTTACCTTTGAAGAACTTCAGATGTTTTCAATGAGGAGACTCTCAGTTAGATAGCAAATGTTCCGTTTTTACAAAAAATATTATTTGTGTTGATAAATCGGTCCGTTTTCTTCATCATTCTTCATCACGTTTGGGGGAAAAAAAGAAGAAAATTAAGTCATTAAAACGCAAACTTTTTTCCAAATTAACTCCATAATATCGACAGAAACATGGCAAACCGATGTTTAGAATCAATCCTCAAGGTGTTTTTCACATATCCATCGATGAGAAAATCCTTCGTGGCAGTTGACTTTCTCTTCTGAAGAAATGGAACGCGCATGGACCTACAGATTATGCAATAATTTCGACACAGGACACCGGGCGGGACACCAGGTAAATGTAGTCTCTTATGGTCAATCTTCCAATGATATGCCTACAAACACGTCACAATGCTGCAGACACCTTGGAGAAACGACACAAAGGGCAGGCTCATTCCTGGCGAATTGACAGCCATATAAGGAGACATTGGAACACAGCGCCTTCAGAATCTGGGGCATTTCCTGTATGAAACTTCATCTTGGTTTCGCCTGTAGCATTAGTTCTGGGGCACTCACAGATAATATCTTTGCAGTTTTGGAAACGTCAGAGTTTTGTCTTTCCAAGGCTGTCAATTCCATGCATAGTCAAGCATCTTTTCGTGACAAAATATTGCGCTTAAAACGGGCACGTCTTTTTATCCAATAAAGACATAGCGCCCCCATAGGTTGAAGAGGTTAATCGGAATGGCCGATTAATTAGGGCCGATTTCAAGTTTTCATAACAATTGGAAATCTGTATTTTTGGACACCGATTTGGCCATTTTATTAAAAAAAAATATATATATATATATATATTATTTAAAATGTTATTTTTGACACCTTTATATCATCCCAGTTTGGCGAAGTTGGCTGTCTTTGTTAGGAAGAAATAGTCTTCACAGATCGCAACGAGCTAGGCAGCCCAAACTGCTGCATATACCCTGACTCTGTTGCACAGAACGCAAGAGAAGTGACACAATTTCCCTATTTAAAAGAAATTCATGTTAGCAGGCAATATTAACTAAATATTCAGGTTTAAAAATATATACTTGTGTATTGATTTTAAGAAAGGCATTGATGTTTATGGTTAGGTACACATTGGTGCAACGACAGTGCTTTTTTTCGCGAATGCGCTTGTTCAATCACCCGTTTGGCGAAGTAGGCTATGATGCAATGATAAGTTAACAGGCACCGCATCGATTATATACAACGCAGGACAAGCTAGACAAACTAGTAATATCATCAACCATGTGTAGTTAACTCGTGATTATGTTAAGATTTATTATTTTTTATAAGATCCGTTTAATGCTAGCTAGCACCTTACCTTGGCTCCTTGCTGCATTCGCATAACAGGTAGTCAGCCTGCCACACAGTCTCCTCGTGGAGTGCAATGTAATCGACCACGATCAGTGTCCAAAAATGCAGATGTCAAGGTTTCATAACAATCGGTCATCGGCTCTAACTAATCGTCCGTTCCGATTAATCGGTTGACCTCTAATGTTGATTGTCCATCCCTATGAGCGTGCTGAAAGTCTGTTGTAAATTTGTTTACTGTAAGTTTACTAAGAGTTGGAAACAGGCTGAGTGGTTGACTTTTTGAGCCAGTAAAGGGGGCTTTACTATTCTTGGGTAGCGGAATTACTTTTTGCTTTCTTCCAGGCCTGAGGTCACACACCTCCTAGTAGGCTTAGATTTGAAGATATGGCAAATAGTGGCAATATCGTCCGCTATTATCCTGAGTAATTTTCCATCCAAGTTGTCAGATCCCGGTGGCTGGTCATTGTTAATAGACAACAATAATATTTTCACCTCTTCTACACTAATTTTATGGAATTCAAATGTACAATGCTTGTATTTATTATGGATCCCCATTAGCAGCAGCTGCTCTTCCTGGGGTCCAGCTAAATTGAGGCAGTTATTCCTTATTTTTTTTATTTTATTACTATACATTTACAACAGATTTCACAACATATTAAGTGTGTGCCCTCAGGCCCCTACTTTACAACCACATATCTACAACACAAAATCCATGTGTGTGTGTGTATAGTGCGTATGTTATCGTTTTTTTTGTATGCATGTGTCTGTGCCTATGTTTCTGTTGCTTCACAGTCCCCTTGTCTTTCATAATTTGATCAGTTATACTTGGATGTGTAGTGTCAGCGTTTGTTGCTGGCATGTCAATTAAAATGTAATTGGCAATATCAGTGTGTTTTGTGATGAATGAGCCATCTGATTCAATGAATAGTGGAGCTGAGTTTGCCTTTTTGCCCAACATTTTATTTAAAGCTTTTTACTATCATTATTAATGTAATTGATCTTTTTTTCATTGTGTAGTTTCTTCTTTTAATTCAGTCTAGTCACATTATTTTTCAATTTGGAGTACGTTTGCCAATCGGTTCTGTAGCCAGACTTAGTTGCCATTCCTTTTGCCTCATTGCTCTCAACCATACAATTTTTGTAACTGTAATAAGCAATTTCATAAATGTCAAGTGCAGCATATAGTTGCTCCTCATTACACACCACAGACCAACAAATATTCTTTACATCAACAACATGGTAATCACTACAAAACTTATTGTATGACCTCTTATACACTATATTAGGCCCAGCCTTTAGAACTACGTTTTTCTTAGATATGGCTACTATATTGTGATCACTACATCCGATTGATCTGGATACTGCTTTCAAGCAAATTTCAGCAACATTAGTCAAGATGTGATCAATACATGCTTAAGATTTTGTTCCTGTGCTGTTTGTAACTACGCTGGTAGGTTGATTGGTTACAGTTTGCAGATTTTTCTTGTGTGCAGCTTGATGAAAGCCAGTCAATATTTAAATCACCCAGAAAATATACCTCTCTGTTGATATCACAATCGTTAGCAAGCATTTCACACGTTATCCAGGTACTGACTGTTAGCACTTGGTTTATAGCAGCTTCCCACAAGAATGGACTTGACGTGAGGCAGATGAACCTGTAGCTATATTACTTCAACCGTATTTAAGGTGATCCGTCAGTGGGGGATGACATCTATATGTTTTAGGCTGAGGAACGTGAATAGCCTGTGAGGATGCCACCTCCTGGTACTTTGTCTTTATTTAAACCATGGCGAGCTAACGCAGTGTGTGTACTTCTGTCATGGTGTTTACGGTCTGAGCTATTCTGCTCCCCTGTGATTTAGCAGCAGTGGAGAGGGAGCCTCTAACCTGCATGCCTTGATAATCCTGGAGGTGTGTGTAAGATGGAGTGTGTCCCACCATTTTTATTTATATTTTTTTCTCCACCCCTTTTTTCGTGGTATCCAATTGGTAGTAGTTAGTCTTGTCTCATCGCTGCAACTCCCGTACGGACTCGGGAGAGGCGACGGTCGGGAGCCATGTGTCCTCCGAAACACAACCCAACCAAGCCGCACTGCTTCTTGACACAATGCACATCCAACCCGGAAGCCAGCCGCACCAATGTGTCGGAGGAAACACCGTACACCTGGTGACTGTGTCAGCGCGCACTGCGCCCGGCCCGCCACAGGAGTCACTAGTGCGCGATGAGACAAGGATATCCCTGCTGGCCAAATCCTACCTAACCCGGACATCTTGTGCGCTGCCCCATGGGCCTCCCGGTCGCAGACAGCTAAATCTCTAGTGGCACAGCTAGCACTGCGATGCAGTGCCTTAGACCACTGTGCCACCCCCCACTGTGCCCCGAGTCCCATCAGTATCAATAGGATGTCGATGTCCACACCAACGCAGATGTCTAATTAGCATAATACAAAAACCCCCATAGAAATCAGTCAGTTTAAGCTAGCAATCTTTATTTTTTATTTTTACATGGGCTGCGTCTCAATCCACTGTTGCCCTTCCGCATCTGCGATGAAAGGTGGCAGTGTTAGTGCGGTGTTAGTCAGACCATGACACATCCCTAAAATCAGTTTTCTCATAAAAACGTCTGTAGCATCCAAACAGTTTGGCCTACAAACTATTGACCACTCTATGGAAAGATGACTCTCGCGAACACAATGGTGTTCTTCATTTTGGTCTACGACCCCCACAAGTGTCATAGGCTGTACCAACTTCAGACGAGTCCCATCTGCCAACTTCTGTCTATAGTGTCCGAACAGTTTGCGCTTGGAATACACAATATATCGGAAAGCATATCGGAATAGGCCGATATTAGCTAAAAATGCAAACATCGGCCCGATGTCCAGTTTAACACCGACGTGCAAAACCGATGTCTAAGCTGAAGTGCATGCCTAAATAACGTAGGTAGATGACGTAATGATGCCACGGAAAATACAGTGTTACACAGAACAAAAGCAGAAACACATTAAGGGCACACTTCCAACAACTAAACAAGTTCAAGTCCAGCAGTCATTTGAAAGAGGGAGAACATTTCAGCGAGACAACTCAAAGGCGAAATCCATTAACGCCAAGATAATGGAATTCATTGCCCTTGACAATCAACCTTTCTCTGTCGTGGATGATGTTGGCTTTCATACCGGAGTTGCACATCTATGAGCTACTTGCCATGGGCGTCACTGCTATTAGCTTCACGACTGACATTTGGACCAGCGATGTCAGCCCCATGAGCATGCTGTGTCTGACAGCACAGTGGGTCGACGAGGATTTCGTACAGAGGAAAGTCGTATTGCATGTTTAAAAATGTGCTGGTTCTCATACCGCTGCTGCCATTTCAATGGCATTTGAGAACATGTTTGAAACATGAACACCCTCCAAGTTCCATTTTGAACAACTGACTCAAGAAATAAGCTCAACTGCGTCTGCATCAGACGCGATACCCTCTGTCATGGCATTGAAAGGCCTGCTCAACAAAACTGCAGACAGACTGTGGGGTTAACTTGCAAAAGTACACAAGGCTGTGAACAAGCGATTCGGTGGCATTCTCTCTGAGCCTCTTTACCGTGCCACCACCCTGCTGAATGCTAGGTACAAGGTACTTCCTTTTTAGATTAAAAAAACCCTTCTGTTTTAACCATGTAAGAAGCTGTTATTCAATGCATTTCTATGGGCTAATACAGTGGTTCCCAAACTTTTTATAGTCCCGTACCCCTTCAAACATTCAACCTCCAGCTGCGTACCCCCTCTAGCACCACGGTCAGCAAACTCTCAAATTTTGTTTTTTGCCTCCATTGTAAGCCTGCCACGCACACACTATATGATACATTTATTAAACATAAAAATGAGTTCGAGTTTTTGTCACAACCCGGCTCGTGAGAAGTGACAGAGCTCTTATAGGACCAGGGCACAAATAATGGTATAATAATAATCAACAATTTTGCTCTTTATTTAGCCATCTTATATACAGTGGGGCAAAAAAGTATTTAGTCAGCCACCAATTGTGCAAGTTCTCCCACTTAAAAAGATGAGAGAGGCCTGTAATTTTCATAATAGGTACACTTCAACTATGACAGACAAAATGAGAAAAAAAAATCCAGAAAATCACATTGTAGGATTTTTAATTAATTAATTAGCAAATTATGGTGGAAAATAAGTATTTGGTCAATAACAAAGTTTATCTCAATACTTTGTCATTGCCAACAAAGGGTATATAACAGAGGTCAAACGTTTTCTGTAAGTCTTCACAAGGTTTTCACACACTGTTGCTGGTATTTTGGTCCATTCCTCCATGCAGATCTCCTCTAGAGCAGTGATGTTTTGGGGCTGTTGCTGGGCAACACAGACTTTCAATTCCCTCCAAAGATTTTCTATGGGGTTGAGATCTGGAGACTGGCTAGGCCACTCCAGGACCTTGAAATGCTTCTTATGAAGACAATCCTTCGTTGCCCGGGCGGTGTGTTTGGGATCATTGTCATGCTGAAAAACTCAGCCACGTTTCATCTTCAATGCCCTTGCTGATGGAAGGAGGTTTTCACTCAATCTCACGATACATTACATTTACATTACATTTACATTATATGATACATGGCCCCATTCATTCTTTCCTTTACACGAATCAGTCGTCCTGGTCCCTTTGCAGAAAAACAGCTCCAAAGCATGATGTTTCAACCCCCGTGCTTCACAGTAGGAATGGTGTTCTTTGGATGCAACTCAGCATTCTTTGTCTTCCAAACACGAGTTGAGTTTTTACCAAAAAGTTATATTTTGGTTTCATCTGACCATATGACATTCTCCCAATCTTCTTCTGGCTCATCCAAATGCTCTCTAGCAAACTTCCGACGGGCCTGGACATGTACTGGCTAAAGCAGGGGGACACGTCTGGCACTGCAGGATTTGAGTCCCTGGCGGCGTAGTGTTTTACTGATGGTAGGCTTTGTTACTTTGGTCCCAGCTCTCTGCAGGTCATTCACTAGGTCACCCCGTGTGGTTCTGGGATTTTTGCTCACCGTTCCTGTGGTCATTTTGACCCCACGTGGTGAGATCTTGGGTGGAGCCCCAGATCGAGGGAGATTATCAGTGGTCTTGTATGTCTTCCATTTCCTAATAATTGCTCCCACAGTTGATTTCTTCAAACCAAGCTGCTTACCTATTGCAGATTCAGTCTTCCCAACCTGGTGCAGGTCTACAATTTTGTTTCTGGTGTCCTTTGACAGCTCTTTGGTCTTGGTCATAGTGGAGTTTGGAGTGTGACTGTTTGAGGTTGTGGACAGGTATATTTTATACTGATAACAAGTTCAAACAGGTGCCATTAATACAGGTAACGAGTAGAGGACAGAGGAGCCTCTTAACGAAGAAGTTACAGGTCTGTGATAGCCAGAAATCTTGCTTGTTTGTAGGTGACCAAATACTTCTTTTCCACCATAATTTGCAAATAAATTCATTAAAAATCCTACAATGTGATTTTCTGGATTTCTTTTTTCTCATTTTGTCTGTCATAGTTGAAGTGTACCTATGATGAAAATTACAGGCCTCTCTCATCTTTTTAAGTGGGAGAACTTGCACAATTGGTGGCTGACTAAATACTTTTTTGCCCCACTGTATAAAACCTTATTTGTTCATCAAAAATGGTGAATAACTCACCACAGGTTAATGTGAAGGATGTACTTGAAAGGATGCACATACAGTTGAAGTCGGAAGTTTACATAAACTTAAGTTGAAGTAATTTAAAACTTGTTTTTCAACCACTCCACAAATTTCTTGTTCGTTTTGGCAAGTCGGTTAGGACATCTACTTTGTGCACAATTGTTTACAGACAGATTATTTCACTTGTAATTCACTGTATCACAATTCAAGTGGGTCAGAAGTTTACATACACTAAGTTGACTGTGCCTTTAAACAGCTTGGAAAATTCCAGAAAATTATGTCATGGCTTTAGAAGCTTCTGGCTAATCGACATACAGTGCCTTGCGAAAGTATTCGGCCCCCTTGAACTTTGCGACCTTTTGCCACATTTCAGGCTTCAAACATAAAGATATAAAACTGTATTTTTTTGTGAAGAATCAACAACAAGTGGGACACAATCATGAAGTGGAACGACATTTATTGGATATTTAAAACTTTTTTTAACAAATCAAAAACTGAACAATTGGGCGTGCAAAATTATTCAGCCCCTTTACTTTCAGTGCCGCAAACTCTCTCCAGAAGTTCAGTGAGGATCTCTGAATGATCCAATGTTGACCTAAATGACTAATGATGATAAATACAATCAAGTCTCCGTATAAATGCACCTGCACTGTGATAGTCTCAGAGGTCCGTTAAAAGCGCAGAGAGCATCATGAAGAACAAGGAACACACCAGGCAGGTCCGAGATACTGTTGTGAAGAAGTTTAAAGCCGGATTTGGATACAAAAAGATTTCCCAAGCTTTAAACATCCCAAGGAGCATTGTGCAAGCGATAATATTGAAATGGAAGGAGTATCAGACCACTGCAAATCTACCAAGAACTGGCCGTCCTTCTAAACTTTCAGCTCATACAAGGAGAAGACTGATCAGAGATGCAGCCAAGAGGCCCATGATCACTCTGGATGAACTGCAGAGATCTACAGCTGAGGTGGGAGACTCTGTCCATAGGACATTAATCAGTCGTATATAGCACAAATATGGCCTTTATGGAAGAGTGGCAAGAAGAAAGCCATTTCTTAAATATATCCATAAAAAAGTGTTGTTTAAAGTTTGCCACAAGCCACCTGGGAGACACACCAAACATGTGGAAGAAGGTGCTCTGGTCAGATGAAACCAAAATGGAACTTTTTGGCAACAATGCAAAACGTTATGTTTGGCGTAAAAGCAACACAGCTCATCACCCTGAATGACCATCCCCACTGTCAAACATGGTGGTGGCAGCATCATGGTTTGGGCCTGCTTTTCTTCAGCAGGGACAGGGAAGATGGTTAAAATTGATGGGAAGATGGATGGAGCCAAATACAGAACCATTCTGGAAGAAACCCTGATGGAGTGTGCAAAAGACCTGAGACTGGGACGGAGATTTGTCTTTCAACAAGACAATGATCCAAAACATAAAGCAAAATCTACAATGGAATGGTTCAAAAATAAACATATCCAGGTGTTAGAATGGCCTAGTCAAAGTCCAGACCTGAATCCAATCGAGAATCTGTGGAAAGAACTGAAAACTGCTGTTCACAAATGCTCTCCATCCAACCTCACTGAGCTCGAGCTGTTTTGCAAGGAGGAATGGGAAATAATTTCAGTCTCTCGATGTGCAAAACTGATAGACATACCCCAAGCGACTTACAGCTGTAATCGCAGCAAAAGGTGGCGCTACAAAGTATTAACTTAAGGGGGCTGAATAATTTTGCACGCCCAATTTTTCAGTTGTTGATTTGTTAAAAAAGTTTGAAATATCCAATAAATGTCATTCCACTTCATGATTGTGTCCCACTTGTTGTTAATTCTCCACAAAAAAAACCAGTTTTATATCTTTATGTTTAAAGCCTGAAATGTGGCAAAAGGTCGCAAAGTTCAAGGGGGCCGAATACTTTCGCAAGGCACTGTAATTTGAGTAAATTGGAGGTGTACCTGTGGATGTATTTCAAGGCCTACCTTCAAACTCAGTGCCTCTTTTGCTTGACAACATGGGAAAATCTAAAGAAATCAGCCAAGACCCCCGAAAAGAAATTTGTCGACCTCCACAAGTCTGGTTCATCCTTGGGATCAATTTCCAAACGCCTGAAGGTAGTACGTTCATCTGTACAAACCATTGAACGCAAGTATAAACACCATGGGACCATGCAGCGTCATACCATTCAGGAAGGAGGCTCGTTCTGTCTCCTAGAGATGAATGTACTTTGGTGTGAATAGTGCAAAACAATCCCAGAACAACAGCAAAGGACCTTGTGAAGATGCTGGGCGAAACCGGAACAAAAGTATCTATATCCACGGTAAAACGAGTCCTATATTGACATAACCTGACAGGCCGCTCTGCAAGGAAGAAGCCACTGCTCCAAAACAGTCATAAAAAAGCCAGGCTACGGTTTGCAACTGCACATGGGGACAATGTAAGAATGCTGTTCGACTACAGCTAAGCATTTAACACCGCAGTACCCTCCAAACCCGTCATTAAGCTCAAGACCCTGGGTCTCGACCCCGCCCTGTGCAACTGGGCCCTGGACTTTCTGACGGGATGCCCCCAGGTGGTGAAGGTAGGAAACATCTCCCCACAAGGGTGCATTCTCAGCCCTCTCCTGTACTCCCTGTTCACCCATGGCTGCGTGGCCATGCACGCCTCCAACTCAATCATCAAGTTTGCAAACGACACTACAGTGGTACGCTTGATTACCAACAACGACGAGACGGCCTACAGGCAGGAGGTGAGGGCCCTCGGAGTGTGGTGTCAGGAAAACAACCTCTCACTCAACATCAACAAACCAAAGGAGATGATTGTGGACTTCAGGAAACAGCAGAGGGAGCACCCCACTATCTACGTCGACGGGACAGTAGTGGAGAAGGTGGAACGTTTTTCCTCGGCGTACACATCACGGACAAACTGAAATCGTCCACCCACACAGACAGCATGGTGAAGAAGGCACAACAGCACCTCTTCATCCTCAGGAGGCTGAAGAAATTTGACTTGTCACCAAAAACACTCACAAACTTTTATGCACAATCGAGAGCATCCTGTTGGGGTGTATCACCGCCTGGTACGGCAACTGCTCCGCCCACAACTGTAAGGCTCTCCAGGGGGTAGTGAGGTGTGCACAGCGCATCACCGGGGGCAAACTACCTGCCCTCAAGGACACCTACACCACCCGATGTTATAGGAAGGCCAAAAAGATCATCAAGGACAACAACGAACCGAGCCACTGCCTGTTCACCCCGCTATCATCCAGAAGGCGAGGTCAGTACAGGTGCATCAAATCAGGGACTGAGAGTCTGAAAAACAGCTTCTATCTCAAGGCCATCAAACTGTTAAACAGCCATCACTAACATTGAGTGGCTGCTGCCAACATACTGACTCAAATCTCTAGCCACTTTAATAAAAAAAAAAAAATTGGATGTAATTAAAAAAAAAAAATTGGATGTAATAAATGTATCACTAGTAACTTTAAACAATTCCACTTTATATAATGTTTCCATACCCTACATTACTCATCTCATATGTATATACTGTACTCTATACCATCTACTGCATCTTGCCTATGCTGATCGGCCATCACTCATCCATATATTTATATGTACATATTCTCATTCATTCCTTTATGCTTGTGTGTAAAAGTTAAGTTGTTGCGAAATTGTTCGATTACTTGTTAGATATTACTGCATGGTCGGAACTAGAAACACAAGCATTTCGCTAC
Source organism: Oncorhynchus keta (assembly GCF_023373465.1). Taxonomy (NCBI): domain Eukaryota; kingdom Metazoa; phylum Chordata; class Actinopteri; order Salmoniformes; family Salmonidae; genus Oncorhynchus; species Oncorhynchus keta. The sequence goes on from NC_068449.1 coordinate 24,903,947, forward strand.
ACTAACATACACATGGTTAGCAGATGTTAATGTATGTGACCAATAAAATTTGATTTGAGATCGTACTTTTTGGAGAAATGTTCTCTGGTCCGATGAAACAAAAATAGACCTGTTTGGCCATAATGACCATAGTTATGTTTGGAGGAAAAAGGGGGATGCTTGTAAGCCGAAGAACACCATCCCAACCGTGAAGCACACCATCCCAACCGTGAAGCACGGGGGTGGCAACATCATGTTGTGGGGGTGCTTTGCTGCAGGTGGGACTGGTGCACTTAACAAAATAGGTGGCATCATGAGGCAGGAAAATTATGTGGATATATTGAAGCAACATCTCAAAACATCAGTCATTGTGGATGGCTTCCCAAAACATTTGACCCAAGTTAAACAATTTAAAGGCAATGCTAGCAAATACTAATTGAGTGTATGTAAACTTCTGACCCACTGGGAATGTGATCAAAGAAATAAAAACTGAAATAAATGACTCTCTCTGCTATTATTCTGCTATTTCACATTCTTAAATTATAGTGGTGATCCTAACTGACCTATGACCGGGCATTTTTACTAGGATTAAATGTCAGGAATTGTGAAACACTTTAGCCAAATACATTTAAACTCAGTTTATGTTCATTTCCGACTTTAACTCTGCAATGTTGGGTTGTAATTGGGTAGAGTCCGTCTTAAGTCTGTTTCCACACACAGTCTGCCTGCATTTAGTTTCCATGCTAGTGAGGGCCGAGAATCCTCTCTCACATAAGTATGTGGTTGCAAAGGGCATCAGTGTCTTAACTTCTTGGTGACAGGGGGCAGTATTTTCATGTTCGGATAAAATGTATCCCCAAATTCAACTGCCTGCTACTCATCCCCAGAAGATGTGCATATTATCAGTATATTTGGATAGAAAACACTGAAGTTTCTCAAACTGTTAGAATCATGTCTGTGAGTATAACAGAACTTACTTAGCAGGCGAAACCCCGAGTACAAACCATTCAGATTTTTTTTTTTTAGGTCACTCTGCAATGGGATTTCATTGGGAATCCAGATTTCTAAGGGACTTTCTTGCAGTTCCTATCTCTTCCACTGGATTTCAACAGTCTAATATAATAATAAATAATAATAACAGGGTGGTCCTTCTGTAGCTCAGTTGGTAGAGCATGGCGCTTGTAACGCCAGGGTAGTGGGTTCGATTCCCGGGACCACCCATACGTAGAATGTATGCACACATGACTGTAAGTCACTTTGGATAAAAGCGTCTGCTAAATGGCATATATTATTATTAACAGTCTAGAAATTGGTTGAGGTTTTTCCTTTGTTTATCGAAGAAGTATGGCCATCTTGAACGAGGGTAACTTGAAGTGTACTGTTAGACAGTGGCTCGTGACCAGAAAGCATGCTTCAGTTTGTTTTCTTCCTGTATTGAACACAAATCATCCCGTCTTTAATTTTATCGATTATTTACGTAAAAAAATACCCAACGTTCTATTACAGAAGTAGTTTGAAATTTTTTGGCAAAGTTTACAGGTAACTTTTGAGATATTTTGTAGTCAAGTTGCTCAAGTTGGAACCGGTGTTTTTCTGGATCAAACGCGCCAAATAAATTGACATTTTGGATATATATTGACGGAATGAATCGAACAAAAGGACCATTTGTGATGTTTATGAGTCATATTGGAGTGCCAACAAAAGAAGCTCGTCAAAGGCATGAATTATATTTTTATTTCTGCGTTTTGTGTTGCGCCTGCAGGGTTGAAATATGGTTTCTCTCTTTGTTTACGGAGGTGCTATCCTCAGATAATAGCATCGTTTGCTTTTGCCGAAAAGCCTTTTTGAAATCTGACATGTTGGCTGGATTCACAACAAGTGTAGCTTTAATTTGCTATCTTGCATGTGTGATTTAATGAAAGTTAGATTTTTATAGTAATTTATTTGAATTTGGCGCTCTGCATTTTCCCTGGCTCTTGGCCAGGTGGGATGCTAGCTTCCCATCAGACATGATTCAAACAGTTTTAGAAACTTCGGTGTTTTCTATCCAAATCTACTAATTGTATGCATATCTTATCCTCTGGGGATGAGTAGCAGGTAGTTGAATTTGGGCATGCATTTCATCCGGACGTGAAAATACTGCCCCCTGTCACCAAGAAGTTAATTGACCCCCCCCATTAACGTAACAGACATATACCAGGATCTGTGCCAAGCAGGGCATGTGTGTTCACTCATCCAGCTGTAACGCATATAATTCACTGTCTTGTATGCGAAGCAGTAATTGTTTCAAAACATCCTCCTGCCATGTCACTGTTGCGTGGTGACACAGGTGCAGGTGTAGTACTGCTGGTAGTAGCAGTACTACCAGTAGATCTGGTATGTGTCTCTATGGACACGGGCCTTATTTTTTTTAACCATTTACACATTTTTGAGCAAATTGAATGAGCAGCAGCTACGTTTGGCTACATAACAACCGTTAGTGGAATTCCCGTGAGAGAGTCACGGTTAATGTGATTGGATGTTAATTATTTGACTAGGCTACCTGTATTTGATATTGTGTTATTTCGCTGAACACTAGATGGTTTAATTGTATTTTTGGTAGTGAAACGAGACTACTCAGGCGGGGAGAGGGGGGGGAGACATCACCCAAATGTATAGCCCTGTTGGAAAATCTAAATGGACTGTTTGAAAATGTGAATCACATTGGCGTACCCCAGTTTGGGAATAGCTGGGCTAATAACAGCAAGACCAAATTCAATGTTTAACCAAATACTTTTTAATATATTTTTTTGATACCTTAATAAGGGATCCTAAAAATAATGATTTATTAGAAGACTACGGGGTGGTTAGAGAACATACTCACCCTGGGTCCAGGTGTGACTGGGCTTCTGCTGCAAGGCAGTGGGGATGGGTCTGGTCTTGTCCCAGGAATGGTCCAGAATCAGTCTGGGTAATCCCTCACTTTGTAGCACTCCACTGTACAAAGAGACTCTCTCCCAGCCCGCCTTGATATTTCTCACACATATCCATGTATGTTACACACACACACATTTCCCAGCCGTGGCAAACATCCTTTGAAGACCAAAGTGAAGCGTGTTCTCTTTTTATAGTAGACAAACACTCAAATCAAAAGGAATTGGATGTGGGGGGAGGTAACCCTTCCATGCTATTGGTGACGTCTCTCTCCCTCTGTGTGTTAGACGAGAACTATCAGTTAGACTACATCACAACATTATATCATAGCCACGTTTGTTTGCAAAACTGAACATTAGTTGAGTTGAATGACTTTAGAATTCAATTATCCTCTGGTTCATGGAAGTAGATGTCTTGAGTGCTGTACCTTTTTTAGTCTGTGTGGGGGTGGGGGGGGGGGGGGTTGTCCACAGCTGTCACAATCTGCCATGTCTGTTTGCGGTTGACCGTTAGAGAATCTCTCCACCTTGGTCCAGCTTTCAGCGCCATCTTAAATAAAACGTTCCATCGCCATAGGGGTGAGATATGGCCCGCAGAGCAGCTGACATACCTGATGAGGCTGACGTGCTCCTAATGAGAGAGCAAGAGAGGGACACACACAACACAAAACAAACCCAACACACACACACACACACACACACACACACACACACACACACACACACACACACACACACACTCTCTCACTCACTCTCAGGCAAATGAGGGTGGAAAGTTTATCCCTAAACACAGATGTGTACCTTGCTAAAATACCTAGGGTCCTCTTTGGCTTGACTCCACTCTACTCAGGGAATGGAATCCAAAGGCCTTAGTGTGCATGTACACACACTCACACACATTCGGTGCATGTTTGCGCAGGCTTGTTTTCCTTGGTAGTATGCTGTCCTCTACAATGACCTCTGTTAGGTAGTCATGCTCCTCATTGCAGGCCAAGCTGTGTCTGGCAGACTGGCTGGACCTGTTCTACTGGGGACGTTCTAGGCTACAGATACACCACACCGCTACTTTCCCCGAACACTTCATTATTTTTCTTTCATTTTGTTTTTCTTCCTCATTTTTCCTCCTCTTACTGCTTCACTGAACCATTGTTCCCAGGTGTGTGCCGAGGTTTTTACCGTTTTGATTATATATGTTGGTTGGCATGCATGATGCATGTATGTTTCCATTTATGCCTCACAAAAGTGATTGACGTTAATTTTGACTGGTGTGTCATTCAGAGCTCGAAGGCCGTCCTGTCTTATGTGAGAGAGGGCTCGACCCTTCACCTTTGCCCTTTGCTCTTATATTCCAGTGTTGGCACGTAGACTCATGGCTGCGGGGCAGTGAGGTGTGGGCTTGGGGGACTCTGGGGGGGGGGTAAAGGAGAGTTCCTGCCCCCCCCAGTCCATGATTGGCACCAGCATCTGTGGGCATTCATTCACACTTGTGCCCCTGGTTTGGCCCTGTTTTGGTTGGCCCTAGCACCCCACGGGCATGCCAGCCCAGCCCAGGGGAAAAAGGAGTTGTCAGCTTTAAGGGCTTTGCGAGGGGGCAGCTGCTGCCTGCAGGACGGTTATATTTAACCCTGTGAGGGAAGGGGAGGAACGGGTGTTTACACTTGCTACTTGTGCTCAGTGGGCCAGAGGGGGGCACAAAGCTCTTTATCTACACCCGGGTAGGGGTGGCAGTGAGGGGGTAGGAGGATCGCACAGTAGAGGATTTGACCCTCTCAATCGCTCAGGTGGTCCTAACTCTGGTCATTAGCGTCCCTAATACAATTCCACACAGTGGCTGTCTTCCTCCCGCCGCCTCGCTCTGTTTTGATTGTCGGTAATTATCACTGGGTCATTAGTGAAGGGAGCCCCCTGAGGCTCTGCCTGGGTTACATGGAGCTCAGCTGAAGTTACCCATGAACAAGGTGTGTGTGTGTGGTGTGTGTGTGTGTGTGTGTATTGGGGGTGTTTTGAGCAGAGGTGCTGATGAAGGGGTTTATCTCCAGCGACCTTGGGATGTCCTGCAGAGTCAGAGGGAGAGCCAGCAGAGTGTGTGTCTGGTAGTGATATGGCTCCCTGGGGGTAGAGTGTGTGTGTCTGGTAGTGATATGGCTCCCTGGGGGTAGAGTGTGTGTGTCTGGTAGTGATACGGCTCCCTGGGGGTAGAGTGTGTGTGTCTGGTAGTGATATGGCTCCCTGGGGGTAGAGTGTGTGTCTGGTAGTGATATGGCTCCCTGGGGGTAGAGTGTGTGTGTCTGGTAGTGATATGGCTCCCTGGGGGTAGAGTGTGTGTGTCTGGTAGTGATATGGCTCCCTGGGGGTAGAGTGTGTGTGTCTGGTAGTGATACGGCTCCATGGGGGTAGAGTGTGTGTCTGGTAGTGACACGGCTCCCTGGGGGTAGAGTGTGTGTCTGGTAGTGACACGGCTCCATGGGGGTAGAGTGTGTGTCTGGTAGTGACACGGCTCCCTGGGGGTAGAGTGTGTCTGGTAGTGACACGGCTCCCTGGGGGTAGAGTGTGTGTCTGGTAGATATACGGCTCCCTGGGGGTAGAGTGCGTGTCTGGTAGTGATACGGCTCCCTGGGGGTAGAGTGTGTGTGATCAGATCTCGTGTCCAGCTGTTAATTAGGCTTGGCCTTGAACACTGACTAAGTATCTCCTATGTTTGAGTGTGTATAGACTTCCCGGCGCCGACAGAGATGGCCGCCTCACTTCGCTTTTCTAGGAAACTATGCAGTATTTTTTTTTTTTTACGTGTTATTTCTTACATTGGTACCCCAGGTTATCTTAGGTTTCATTACATACAGTCGGGAAGAACTACTGAATATAAGAGCAACGTCAACTCACCATCAGTACGACCAGGAATATGACTTTCGCGAAGCGGATCCTGTGTTCTGCCTTCCACCCAGGACAACGGAATGGATCCCAGCCTGCGACCCAAAACAACGACGTCGTAAAAGGCAAACGAAAAAAGTCGTAAAAGGCAAACGAAGCGGTCTTCTGGTCAGGCTCCGGAGACGGGCACATCGCGCACCACTCCCTAGCATACTACTCGCCAATGTCCAGTCTCTTGACAACAAGGTTGATGAAATCTGAGCATGGGTAGCATTCCAGAGAGACATCAGAGACTGTAACGTTCTTTGCTTCACAGAAACATGGCTCACTCGAGAGACGCTAACGGAATCGGTGCAGCCAGCTGGTTTCTTCACGCAGCGCGCCGACAGAAACAAACATCTTTCTGGTAAGAAGAGGGGCGGGGATGTATGCATTATGATTAACGAGACGTGGTGTGATCACAACAACATACAGGAACTCATGTCCTTCTGTTCACCTGACTTAGAATTCCTCACAATCAAATGTCGACCACATTATCTACCAAGGGAATTCTCTTCGATTATAATCACAGCCGTATATATTCCCACCCAAGCAGACACATCGATGGCCCTGAACAAACTTTATTTAACTCTTTGCAAACTGGAAACCACATATTCTGAGGCTGCATTCATTGTAGCTGGGGATTTTAACAATAAATTGTATCAGCATATCAATTGCGCAACCAGGGCTGGTAAAACCTTGGATCATTGCTATTCTAACTTCGGTGACGCATATAAGGCCCTCCCCTGCCCTCCTTTCGGAAAAGCTGACCACGACTCCATTTAGTTGCTCCCTGCCTACAGACAGAAACTAAAACAAGAAGCTCCCGTGCTCAGGTCTGTTCAAAGCTGGTCCGACCAATCTGATTCCACGCTTCAAGACTGCTTCGATCACGTGGACTGGGATATGTTCCGCATTGCTCCCAACAACAATATTGACAAATAGGCTGATTCGGTGAGCGAGTTCATTAGAAAGTGCATTGACGATGTCATTCACCTAGCAACGATTAAAACATTCCCAAACCAGAAACCATGGATTGATGGCAGCATTCACGTGAAACTGAAAGCGCGAACCACTGCTTTTAACCAGGGCAAGGTGAAACATGACCGAATACAAAGTGTAGCTATTCCCTCCGCAAGGCAATCAAACAAGCTAAGCGTCAGTACAGAAACAAAGTAGAGTGAGACAAAGTAGAGTCACAATTCAACGGCTCAGACACAAGAGGTATGTGGCAGGGTCTACAGTCAATCACGGATTACAAAAAGAAAACCAGCCCGGTCACAGACCAGGATGTTTTGTTCCCAGGCAGATTAAATAACTTTTTTGCCCGCTTTGAGGACAATACAGTGCCACTGACACGGCCCGCAACCAAAACTTGCGGACTCTCCTTCACTGCAGCCGACGTGAGTAAAACATTTACACGTGTCAACCCTCGCAAGGCTGCAGGCCCAGACGTCATCCCCAGCCGCGTCCTCAGAACATGCGCAGACCAGCTGGCTGGTGTGTTTACGGACATATTCAATCAATCCTTATCCCAGTCTGCTGTTCCCACATGCTTCAAGAGGGCCACCATTGTCCCTGTTCCCAAGAAAGTTAAGGTAACTGAGCTAAACGACTACCGCCCCGTAGCACTCACTTCCGTCATCATGAAGTGCTTTGAGAGACCAGTCAAGGACCATATCACCTCCACCCTACCTGACACCCTAGACCCACTCCAATTTGCTTACCGCCCAAATAGGTCCACATACGACGCAATCTCAACCACACTGCCCTAACCCATCTGGACAAGAGGAATGAATACCTATGTGAGAATGCTGTTCATCGACTACAGCTCAGCATTTAACAACATAGTACCCTCCAAACTCGTCATCAAGCTCGAGACCCTGGGTCTCGACCCCGCCCTGTGCAACTGGGTACTGGACTTCCTGACGGGCTGCCCCCCAGGTGGTGAGGATAGGTAACAACATCTCCACCCCGCTGATCCTTAACACTGGGGCCCCACAAGGGTGTGTTCTGAGACCTCTCCTGTACTCCCTGTTCACCCACGACTGCGTGGCCACGCACGCCTCCAACTCAATCGTCAAGTTTGCGGACGACACTACAGTGGTAGGCTTGATTACCAACAACAACGATACGGCCTACAGGGAGGAGGTGAGGGCCCTCGGAGTGTAGTGTCAGGAAAATAACCTCACACTCAACGTCAACAAAAACAAAGGAGATTATTGTGGACTTCAGGAAACAGCAGAGGGAGCACCTCCCTATCCACATCGATGGTACAGTAGTGGAGAGGGTAGTAAGTTTTAAGTTCCTCGGCGTACACATCACGGACAAACTGAATTGGTCCACACAGACAGCGTCGTGAAGAAGGCGCAGCAGCGCCTCTTCAACCTCAGGAGGCTGAAGAAATTTGGCTTGTCACCAAAAGCACTCACAAACTTCGACAGATGCACAATCGAGAGCATCCTGTCGGGCTGTATCACCGCCTAGTACGGCAACTGCTCCGCCCACAACCATAAGGCTCTCCAGAGGGTAGTGAGGTCTGCACAACACATCACCGGGGACAAACTACCTGCCCTCCAGGACACCTACACCACCCGATGTCACAGGAATGCCATAAAGATCATCAAGGACAACAACCACCCGAGCCACTGCCTGTTCACCCCGCTATCATCCAGAAGGCGAGGTCAGTACAGGTGCATCAAATCAGGGACCGAGAGACTGAAAAACAGCTTCTATCTCAAGGCCATCAGACTGTTAAGCAGCCACCACTAATATTGAGTGGCTGCTGCCAACATACTGACTCAACTCCAGCCACTTTAATAATGGGAATTGATGGAAATTAATGTAAAATATATCACTAGCCACTTTAAACAATGCTACTTAATATAATGTTTACATACCCTACATTATTCATCTCATATGTATATGTATATACTGTACTCTATATCATCTACTGCATCTTTATGTAATACATGTATCACTAGCCACTTTAAACTATGCCACTTTGTTTACATACCCTACATTACTCATCTCATATGTACAGTGGGGCAAAAAAACATTTAGTCAGCCACCAATTGTGCAAGTTCTCCCACTTAAAAAGATGAGAGGCCTGTAATTTTCATCATAGGTACACTTCAACTATGACCGACAAAATGAGAAAAAAAATCCAGAAAATCACATTGTAGGATTTTGAAAGAATTTATGTGCAAATTATGGTGGAAAATAAGTATTTGGTCAATAACAAATGTTTATCTCAATACTTTGTAATATACCCTTTGTTGCCAATGACAGAGGTCAATCGTTTTCTGTAAGTCTTCACAAGGTTTTCACACTTTGTTGCGAGTATTTTGGCCCATTCCTCCATGCAGATCTCCTCTAGAGCAGTGATGTTTTGGGGCTGTTGCTGGGACACACAGACTTTCAACTCCCTCCAAAGATTTTCTATGGGGTTGAGATCTGGAGACTGGCTAGGCCACTCCAGGACCTTGAAATGCTTCTTACGAAGCCACTCCTTTGTTGCCCGGGCGATGTGTTTGGGATCATTGTCATGCTGAAAGACCCAGCCACGATTCATCTTCAATGCCCTTGCTGATGGAAGGAGGTTTTCACTCAAAATCTCACGATACATTGCCCCATTCATTCTTTCCTTTACACGGATCAGTCGTCCTGGTCCCTTTGCAGAAAAACAGCCCCAAAGCATGTTTCCACCCCCATGCTTCACAGTAGGTATATGGTGTTCTTTGGATGCAACTCAGCATTCTTTGTCCTCCAAACACGACAGGTTGAGTTTTTACCAAAAAGTTATATTTTGGTTTCATCTGACCATATGACATTATCTCA
>NC_068449.1:24923584-24931084 GCF_023373465.1 Oncorhynchus keta
CTCGCCCCCCCTCTCTCGCGCGCCCCGGCTTCTCTCGCGCGCCCCCGGCTTCTCTCGCGCGCCCCCGGCTTCTCTCGCGCGCCCCCGGCTTCTCTCGCGCGCCCCCGGCTTCTCTCGCGAGCGCCCTCGGCCCCTCTCTCTCTCGGCGCCCTCGGCCCCTCTCTCTCTCGCGAGCGCCCTCGGCCCCTCTCTCTCTCTCTCTCGAGCGCCCCTCTCTCTTGCTCTCTGCCCTCTATCGCTCGCTTGCCCCTGCCCCTCCCTCTCTCTCTCGATCCCTCTCGCACGCGCGCCCTCGACACCTCTCTATCGCTCGCTTGGCCCTGCCCCCCTCTCTCTCTCTCTGCCCTCTCTCTTGCACGCCCTCTGTCCCTCTCTCTCGCGCGCCCTCGGTCCCTCTCTCTCGCCCGCCCTCGGTCCCTCTCTCGCGCGCTCTCTGCCCCTCTCTCTCGGCCCCCCTCTCTCTCGCTCTCTCTTGGCCCTTCTCTCTCGCTCTCTCTCGGCCCCTCTCTCTTTCGGCCCCTCTCTCTCGCGTGCCCTCTGCCCCTCTCTCTCGGCCCCTCTCTCTCGCTCGCTTGCTCGGCTGCGCTCTCTCACGGTCACTCTCTCTCTCTCTCTCGCTCTCTCTCTCTGCCTCCCCTCTCTCTCTGTTCCACCCCTCGCTTTCTCTCTGTTCCACTCCTTGCTCTCGCTCAGTTGTTCCACTGTGCTGACAGAGTAATTGCCAGAGAGCTCAGAAAACAAGCATATCCACTGATCCACACTGCTTTTAATAGAAGGTGATGATAGAACGTTCAGGATGGAAAGTTGGGTGCGCGGGGGACTCTTTTCTCATGTGCAGGAGAGACACCAGCATTCAAACTTATTAACTGTTGATGTTTCTTTGACTCCTTTGAAGATTTGGTTGCCGATAGGATGCTACCTGTGGCCGGTTATGTACAGTGGGGAGGACAAGTATTTGAAACACTGCCGATTTTGCAGGTTTCACATTTGTATGATTTTTAAGTAATTAATTTGCATTTTATTGCATGACATAAGTATTTGATACATCAGAAAAGCAGAAATCTTTGTTTGCAATTACAGAGATCATATGTTTCCTGTAGTTCTTGACCAGGTTTGCACACACTGCAGCAGGGATTTTGGCCCACTCCTCCATACAGACCTTCTCCAGATGCTTCAGGTTTCGGGGCTGTCGCTGGGCAATACGGACTTTCAGCTCCCTCCAAAGATGTTCTATTGGGTTCAGGTCTGGAGACTGGCTAGGCCACTCCAGGACCTTGAGATGCTTCTGACGGAGCCACTCCTTAGTTTCCCTGGCTGTCTGTTTCGGGTCGTTGTCATGCTGGAAGACCCAGCCACGACCCATCTTCAATGCTCTTACTGAGGGAAGGAGGTTGTTGGCCAAGATCTCGCGATACATGGCCCCATCCATCCTCCCCTCAATATGGTGCAGTCGTCCTGTCCCCTTTGCAGAAAAGCATCCCCAAAGAATGATGTTTCCACCTCCATGCTTCACGGTTGAGATGCTGATCTTGGGGTTGTACTCATCCTTCTTCTTCCTCCAAACACGGCGAGTGGAGTTTAGACCAAAAGGCTCTATTTTTGTCTCATCAGACCACATGACCAATTCTCCCATTCCTCCTCTGGATCATCCAGATGGTCATTGGCAAACTTCAGACAGGCCTGGACATGCGCTGGCTCAGGACCTTGCGTGCGCTGCAGGATTTTAATCCATGACGGCGTAGTGTGTTACTTATGGTTTTCTTTGAGACTGTGGTCCCAGCTCTCTTCAGGTCATTGACCAGGTCCTGCCATGTAGTTCTGGGCTGATCCCTCACCTTCCTCATGATCATTGATGCCCCACCAGGTGAGATCTTGCATGGAGCCCCAGACAGAGGGTGATTGACCGTCATCTTGAACTTCTTCCATTTTCTAATAATTGCGCCAACAGTTGTTGCCTTCTCACCAAGCTGCTTGCCTATTGTCCAGTAGCCCATCCCAGCCTTGTGCAGGTCTACAATTGTATCCCTGATGTCCTTACACAGCCTTGTGGTCTTGGCCTTTGTGGAGAGGTTGGAGTCTGTTTAATTGAGTGTGTGGACAGGTGTCTTTTATACAGGTAACGAGTTCAAACAGGTGCAGTTAATACTGGTAATGAGTGGAGAACAGGAGGGCTTCTTAAAGAAAAACTAACAGGTCTGTGAGAGCCGGAATTCTTACTGGTTGGTAGGTGATCAAATACTTATGTCATGCAATAAAATGCAAATTAATGACTTACACTGCCGATTTTGCAGGTTTATCAAATACTTGTTCTCCCCACTGTATGTGATCATCATTCTCTCCGGTCTTGTCTGGCCTGCACCAAGGCAGCTTAATGTCTGGCCTGCACCAAGGCAGCTTAATGTCTGGCCTGCACCAATGCAGCTTAATGTCTGGCCTGCACCAAGGCAGCTTAATGTCTGGCCTGCACCAAGGCAGCTTAATGTCTGGCCTGCACCAAGGCAGCTTAATGTCTGGCCTGCACCAAGGCAGCTTAATGTCTGGCCTGCACCAAGGCAGCTTAATGTCTGGCCTGCACCAAGGCAGCTTAATGTCTGGCCTGCACCAAGGCAGCTTAATGTCTGGCCTGCACCAATGCAGCTTAATGTCTGGCCTGCACCAAGTCAGCTTAATGTCTGGCCTGCACCAAGTCAGCTTAATGTCTGGCCTGCACCAAAGCAGCTTAATGTCTGGCAGTTGTAAACCAGTTAGCCTTCCCTTGTCATTCAACACTAACAGTTGTTGGGTATTGTTTTTCAATCCCATTGTACTGTCTGTAGGCTGCCGTTAGTGAACGAACTGGATGCTGCCAGTACTGACACATTGCTCTAGACCAGGGGTTCCCAAACTCTTTCACTAAGGGCCCCCTTCCAGCATTGGGAAATATCCTGCCCCCCGTGCGTGCGCCCCACATCTATTTCTATTTGTTGGTGGAGAGAATGTTGCAGTTTTAAAGCTTATTTCCTGCAATTCTACACGTTTTGTGCAAATACAATATTGCTGTATGCAATAACTGACATGACAAGAGGAACTGATGATGCACTACACCATTTTATATTTCACCTTGTGCATTCTACTATTACAACTTTCAAGAGTAAGTTTAAAGCCGGACTGAGTTCCTTAACCTCTTAAATGTAAATTGCAAAATGTAGATTTCCTCTTAAATAGACATACCCAAAAATAACTGTTATTCATGTGTAATTACATGATTCTGATATGCAACAACTTGGTATATTTAGAAGACGACATCTGGGAGATGATGAGGAAACGATCAGAAGATAGGAGTTACATAGTTCAGAATTCACAAGATCAAACGCACACATTTAATTGACAAGCTTTAAGTGAATTATTGATGCCCAGAGCTAGAAACGCATCAGATGGCTTCCACAACATGTGAACAATGGGATTGATTGACCTAACAACTAGAAATGGGCAGATGTTTTAGTAAGTGTTGTCAGGTGTGGTCATGGGACGTTTCCAAGTGTCCCTAAACCTCTCCAGAGTGGCATGTCTGTAAATGAGAGTTCCATAGCTATTACATATTTCCAATCCTTAACTGCTATTTGTTCAGTATAAATGATGTTTGTTTTATATCCCAGGTGTAGATGATTAGATTTCACTTTCACAATAGCTCGTGTATGTTGTGATTAGTCTTTGAAGCAGTCCCTCTCTGCCAGGAAACAAAAAAAGAACTGGCATTTCAGACAGGAGATCTGGTATTTCACTCCCCCCTGGGTTTTGTGCAATGCTTGCAGTTGTTCCTTTTTGTCTTATGGCATGTGTGTTGGATAGTGGCGCTGACCTTGAGTGGGGGCTATTGTTATGGTTGTGAGGTTGCTTTGGGCCCCCAATTCAGCCATTTCCAACACCAGCTGCTCTCAGAAGGTCAACTGGGAGAGAGAGGTTTGACCTTTTGCTTTGGCCATCTACTTGTGGAGAATGAAATCATTTACTTTAGCAATGTCCACAAAGTGGTAAAAAAAAGTCTTCGGCTACTACCAGGTCCTCCACAAGACCAGGAAGTGGTATATCAGAGCATCAGGTAGGTTAACGCCCCCCATGCTGGCATTGTAGTCCTTAGTCCCCATTCCTATTATCTTCCTCCCCTATGCCTCGGTGACATTTTTCTCCCTCCTAGAGACGTGGACGTTATTGAATGACTTATGCTGTGTGGTGAGCATGGTTACTTCCCTAGTGTCCTCCCATTTCACAAAAAGCAGCTTGTTAATCCTATTCCAACGTATGGTCCCCCTCTCCTCTGTCTTTGTCGTTTACCTTGGTCTTGGGGAAACCGATTCTGTTAGTGGCTTGTGGCACCATGCTTCCTTCTTTCTTTTTTAAGAGGTCTATGAAAAGGGACGAGTGTAAAAATTGTCCACAAAGAGCTTGTACCCACTGCCAAGTAAGAGGAAGTCCATCAGCTGCATGACAGAGTCATAACTAAGGCCCTTCCCGGTGGGTGTGAAAGCCTTCATAGATGAAAAAGTTCCACGTGCGGGCAGAGGCTGAATCGGCACAAAGAGCTTGTAGCCCCATTTGGTCGGCTTATTTGTCATACACTGCTCAAAGAAATTAAGGGAACACTAAAATAACACATCCTAGATCTGAATGAATGAAATATTCTTATTAAATACTTTTTTCTTTACATAGTTGAATGTGCTGACAACAAAATCACACAAAAATTATCAATGGAAATCAAATTTATCAACCCATGGAGGTCTGGATTTGGAGTCGCACTCAAAATTAAAGTGGAAAACCACACTACAGGCTGATCCAACTTTGATGTAATGTCCTTAAAACAAGTCAAAATGAGGCTCAGTAGTGTGTGTGGCCTCCACGTGCCTGTATGACCTCCATACAACGCATGGGCATGCTCCTGATGAGGTGGCGGATGGTCTCCTGATGGATCTCCTCCCAGACCTGGACTAAAGCATCCGCCAACTCCTGGACAGTCTGTGGTGCAACGTGGCGTTGGTGGATGGATCGAGACCTGATGTCCCAGATGTGCTCAATTGGATTCAGGTCTGGGGAACGGGCGGGCCAGTCCATAGCATAAATGCCTTCCTCTTGCAGGAACTGCTGACACACTCCAGCCACATGAGGTCTAGCATTGTCTTGCATTAGGAGGAACCCAGGGCCAACCACAACAGCATATGGTCTCACAAGGGGTCTGAGAATCTAATCTCGGTACCTAATGGCAGTCAGGCTACCTCTGGCGAGCACATGGAAGGCTGTGGGGCCCCACAAAGAAATGCCACCCCACACCATGACTGACCCACCGCCAAACCGGTCATGCTGGGGGATGTTGCAGGCAGCAGAACGTTCTCCACGGCGTCTCCAGACTGTCACGTCTGTCACATGTGCTCAGTGTGAACCTGCTTTCATCTGTGAAGAGCACAGGGCGCCAGTGGCGAATTTGACAATCTTGGTGTTCTCTGGCAAATGTCAAACGTCCTGCACGGTGTTGGGCTGTAAGCACAACCCCCAGCTGTGGACGTCGGGCCCTCATACCACCCTCATGGAGTCTGTTTCTGACCGTTTGAGCAGACACATGCACATTTGTGGCCTGCTGGAGGTCATTTTGTAGGGCTCTGGCAGTGCTCCTCCTGCTCCTCCTTGCACAAAGGCGGAGGTAGCAGTCCTGCTGCTGGGTTGTTGCCCTCCTACGGCCTCCTCCACGTCTCCTGATGTACTGGCCTGTCTCCTGGTAGCGCCTCCATGCTCTGGACACTACGCTGACAGACACAGCAAACCTTCTTGCCACATCTCGCATTGATGTGCCATCCTGGATGAGCTGCACTACCTGAGCCAGTTGTGTGGGTTGTAGACTCCGTCTCATGCTACCACTAGAGTGAAAGCACCGCCATCATTCAAGTGACCAAAACATCAGCCAGGAAGCATAGGAACTGAGAAGTGGTCTGTGGTCCCAACCTGCAGAACCACTCCTTTATTGGGGGTGTCTTGCTAAATGCCTATATTTTCTACCTGTTGTCTATTCCATTTGCACAACAGCATGTGAAATTTATTGTCAATCAGTGTTGCTTCCTAAGTGGACAGTTTGATTTCACAGAAGTGTGATTGACTTGGAGTTACATTGTGTTGTTTAAGTGTTCCTTTTATTTATTTGAGCAGTGTATATTGCTTTTAGCCAATATGAGGCAACCATATGGTCATCTATAGACAGATTTTGAGCAGGTTGGTAGTAAGTTCTTCATGCCTCCACCATGTCATGATAAAGGGGCTTGACTCTTGCAAGACGATCATACCCTGCAGTCCCCTTCTTCTGGTCATTCACCTGATCATTTTGTGAGTCACTCATGTGAAGAGTACAGTTGATGGCCAAGAATCGGTTTTCACTCATGATGGAGGTGGGGAACTGGAACCGATAGAGTGGGGATTTGCTCCAGTTGTCAACTAGTCTTGATAACTTTACCAGTCCCATGTAAATCACCAAGGAAATTAAGTTGAGCATGTCATCGAAGGTGACAGGTTTCCAGGACATCGTCCTCCCACCCTGCTGCTGCTTGTCCCCATACTTGTTGGTATTACTAATTAGTGTTCCCAGTACAGATGTGGGAAAGTAGAGCTGCAACAGCTGTAAGGGGGTGTATGTTCCATCACTAACAAACTGTGGGCCTTAAGGTCGTTGGTGGGCCTTCAGGTCGTCAAGCTAAATTGTTCCGGCTCCTGATCTTCAAGGACCGTATGCCACCTGTCCTCAGTTTCATCTCCCTCTGTTGTGCTGCTTCCACTGCCTCTCTCCCTCTTCACTGTTGAGGCCTAGATCTCCTGCCTGCCCCTGCACCTCCAGATGAACTTGCAGAGAGGGGAGGGGTGCCAGGGCCTGCAGTGGGGGTGGTTGAAGAGGAGTGGGGTCTTTGTCGAGTGGTGGATGTAGAACCATCAGACGGGGTGCTAGCAGTGGGGAGTGAAGACCTTGACCGGTGGGGGCGCTAGCTGGGGAGGGGTGGCTCCCAAACGTCATCATCCAAATCCTCTGCATCCGCCGCTCTGTGGTGAATAAAATAAAGGGATATATTGTTGTAAGACACATAATTACAGTTGACTAAATTTACAAAACGACATTACTGTAAAGTCAAAACACCAGACCTAAACTTTATCTGTACAATGACTCACACACAATGCAACAGTAACACCTTGGAGACAAAGGCAGAGGTGAGAACCACAAATCATCAATGGCCATGAGAGTTTAGTGGCCTCTCCAAAGTTACAAGGATGAAACTTAGAACAGCAAACAATGAACCAATATGAAACATAGACAATAACTACTTTGGAATTCTATAACATGAAATGACTTGTTACATAGGCCTATGTCAACTAAATCCAATGCACAAAAAGCTACTTAAAAAAAAATACATAAAGTACATGAAGTCATGAAAATAATGTACTTACAGATCTAAAAGTGGATGCAATCCTTCTAGAAAGAACTCTTTGTCAGCTGAG